>NW_025920696.1:0-34223 GCF_902686445.1 Sciurus carolinensis | reverse complement strand
AAACTTTATGATATTTTCCTCTACTGCTCTCTATCCCTTTTCAATCATTCCTCTTTTCCCTCCACTTCCTTTATTAAAATAAATATGATTGATTGCCAACCCTCTTTTATGTGCAAAGTGCTGAGATGGAAAGAAATGACAAGTAACACCATTCAATCAAAATTATTCAAAGGTATCTACAAAAGACCAGAATAAAATTTTGAATTTTGTTTTCTATAGTACTGGTTCCCTAACTTTGGCTTGCTTCAGATCATCTGAAGGTCTAGCCAAATTGTACATGTGTGAGCTGTTAGTATCATTCTCCTTCGTCCATGAGGACACTAAGGTATGATGAGCTTACAACTTGAATGTGAGATCGACAGAGGCCAAGACTAGGTTTTTGCTCAGATATTCTGACATATCTGATATATATCCGATAGCCTTGTTTATGACTCTGAATACTACAGAACTTCCTTTCTTAAATGATGACTCAAACTTCATAGATTTCCTGTGCAACTTTAATATTTTATTTTCTTCCTGACCAAAACCGCTAGTCTTTCTCTTACCTTAAAAACATGTCAATCTCTACCCATGAAATTAATGATAGCAGGTAGATGACATCCATCCATGTGAATCTGAGGAAAGATTAGGAAATGGTACCTCCAAAGTTGAAGTGAAAAAAAAAAAAACCCTAGTATCATAAGCCATGTACTTGAGCAGTTAATTCTAATAAATTCAGGGAACTCATTATGGGATTGCTGTTCTATTTTGAGGGAGTTCTTCTCTTAAGTTGATAGGAGGCATATCATTTTTTCAAAATCCTGCTAACTGTAAAAGTACATGACATAGATAGATATTTAACAAAACAGATGAAAATATGAATGTTTTATTGTTATTCAGAAAATAAAATATTATAAGATGAACACACAAGTTAATCAGAGTTCAAGTATGAGCACCCTTGCAGAGAAATGGTTCCTTTCCTCAAGGGGAAGATGCTATGACAGCATTACCATGTGGTACAACACTGGTCTCACACACTCTGAATGTGTATATGCATCTCCTACCATCACGTTGTATATCTTCAATATATGAAAATTTTATTGAATTTTTCTTAAATGAAACTGGAAGAAACTGTGAGGGATGTTTCATTATGAGAAATGAATAGAACAAAATGCCCAGAACAGTGCTTCACTTATCAGACTCTCATACTGTCATTTCCTGCTGGGTTCTCTATGGAATGTCATGAAATACTATTCCTTCCTCAGAATTTGGTAGTGTTTCAGGGCAATTGAGGAAAGGGTAAAGAAAGGGAACATCTATTCCATGATGAATTCAAATATCAGGGAAGTCTTTAATGTACTAAAACTACCTTTGGGAATGATGGTCAGGTAGAAAAAAATGAAGGGAACATGAATGATACCAATATATTCATCTGGTATGGGCATATGATGAAATACATATGAAGTAAAATATATCAGAGAAGAAATGAATTAGATGCATGAATCACAATTTGAAAAGAACTAAAGAACTTTAGTTAGTTGGTTTCAAGAAGAAAATTGTTCAACATCTACCTGGATATTGAATATGGAAGATGTGTCCTCAGGAAATACAGACAGACTAAATGCATCAGTGAAGACTGGCCAGGAAGGGTTTCCAGAAAGGGGCTCAGCTATTGCTTCCTGCCTGGGGCACAACTGTTGAGTGAGGTGATCCCAGGCTGAATTCTATAGTCTGTATCTCTGGGGCTCAATATCCAAAGCGCCTCATTATACCAGATATTTTAGTTAGCATTCTGATCTCGAGAGGGCATGTCTTTAAAGACCAACTCTACATTACCCTATGTAAATTTATGATGACACAAATGGTATGCCTTTACTCCATGTACAGACAGAGAAACAACAAGTGTCCCATTTCTTTACAATAAAAAAATAAATAAAGACCAACTGTGCAGAAGTGAGGGATTCAGGATGACTGATTCCTGACCCAAGAGGCCATGGACACACCACTCAGTTATCTCCATTATTTCTGCTCAACTCCATCTCACAGACTTTGTCCACATAACATGGGGTATTCCTCAATGAATTCAAGGTCTCCTTTTAGGTCAAAATCAAACTCATCTCTATTTAATTAATACTTTAAGGAAGCTTGCTTCCATTTTAGTTGTGACTGTGTCTTATATATATGGGTCTAAATAATGTATTTATAAATATTTGTTAAAATGTTTTTTAGACACCTTTCTGTTGCTGTAACAAAAGCACAAGATAAATCATTGAAATAAGGATAGTTTCTTTTTGCTCATCTCTTTGGATACGTGTTTCATGGTTGTTTTGCCTGTTGTTCTGTGCCTATAGTAGCTCTGTATCACATAGAAACAGTATGTGGTGGAGGAGGTGTTTGGTTTGGATCTGGAATGTACCCCTACCAATTCTTCTGTGTTGAAATCACTGTTCCTGGTTCAGCAAGGCACTTGTAGAAATGGTTTTTTAACAAGGACTTTGACCTCATCTGTGGATACTACATTTGACAGATTAATTGATTAATAACTGGATGGACTACTAGGAAATAGGATCTAGTTGGAGGAAGTAAGTCCCAGTTGGCCTGGGCTGGAAGGGTTGATTCCCTCTTTGTCTTTGCAGTACTAGGGACCAAGCCTTCAACACATGAGTCTTTAAAGGTCACTGAATAGCCAAAGATAATACCATTTATCACTTTTTTTTTTTTTTTTTTTTTTTTTTTGCGGTGCTGGGGATCGAACCCAGGGCCTTGTGCTTACAATGCAAGCACTCTACCGACTGAGCTATCTCCCCAGCCCCTATCACGTATTTTTTATATGAGGAACAGTAGTCTGTGAAATTAATATTTTGAGGGCCAGCATTCAAATCATGACAGCAATATTACTTGTGACTCCATAGATAAGTCTATTATCAATGGACAAACGAAAGGACAATCGACCTTCCATCTCTGACATCACATCTAGACACAACACCTACATCTTCTGCAACCACCTGGTGTGTATAAGGAAAATCAGTTCTTGGAAGAGGTCATCTCATTTAGGACAAAATAAAGACTTAATCCCCAATTTATACATTCCTTCTTCGAGAATCTTTTTTAATTTCTTTAAAACTTTTAATATTATAACATACTTTTTAAAAATTTTTTACAGACTGCATTTTTATTCATTGTAAACAAATAGGGTACATCATTTCGTTTCCATTGTTGTGCACGATGTAGATCCACACCATTCGTGTAATCATACATGTACATAGGGTAATGATGTCAGAATCTTTGTCATGAGCAATAAATCTCTTGACTCTCTAATGATATTAAAATTAAAGCTCATGTTTGAGAACTAACAATATTATCACTAATAAATTTCCACTATTGTACAACAATCTCAACCACTGAGATAAATAACTATGTGGATTTGTAAATAAAGGAATTGAGCACTGTGGATGCTCTTGAGACCTCATTAGTACATTTTGCCAGGAAACATGTCAGTAATTACTCAATCAGATATGAAAATTCAGATACTTGGCCTCACAGTAGTTCTACCTGTGAGATGATACACATGACAACTCAACCATGGGCTCAAGCTGAAGATACTTTGCAGATGTAACTTTCCCACCCTCGCCAACTTCCAAAATTCTCCTTCTTATGAGACTCATCCATACAATATCACTAAATGAGAACCCCACACTTTTACTCAACTTGATGGATCCTGTGAACTTTGACAAAGGATTCATTCTGTAACTTCTCTATGGAACTGAACAAAAAACAAACCCAAGTTAGGGGTTCAAATAAAAATGCACTTATCTATCATATTCTTGTAACAAAATAACCAGGGAGAAGGGATCTTCTACATATTCAAGAGCATTGCTTAAATATTTTCTGAGTCTGTGCACATCCTGCGAACTTGTCTTTTGCTAGGATTCCATTTAACAAGATTTACTAAAGTTTCTAATTTCTATTTTTTTTTCCTTCAGGCTTTGCTTCTAGGAATGCAGAGCAAAGAAACTGTGTTTAGAGACTTCAGGTCACATGTCAAATATCACAGAACTAGACAAAAAGAAAAGTTATCTTTAAAGTCAACTCTGAAATCTATGTGATTATAACTCTATCTCTTCCATGTAGAAGAAAATTGGGAATGAAGGGAGGCACATTGACCCACCATGATCCTGTCACTAAACCCAAGATCAAACAAAAGGAATAATCGAACTGGATAAGCTATACTACCCAGGAACTTCCTCAAGGCCTCCATCATGTCCCTGTTCCTCAGAAGATATATAAAGTGGTTCCAGCATATGAGGAACTACAGTGTACATCACTGAGGAAACTGCAGTCTTCCTGGGGGAGTCAGTCAATGAAGAGCTAATGTATACCCCTAATCCTGTCCCATAGAACAAGGAGATGACACACAGGTGAGACCCACAGGTGTAAAAGGCTTTATGCTTCCCTTCTGATGTGGGCATTCTCAAGACAGAGGACACAATGTGAACATTAGAGAAAATGATCCCAGAAATGGAAACACCACCAAACATGCAAAATGAAATGTACACCAGGATATTTACAAAGAGGGTGTCAGAGTAGGTGAGCTTGATGAACAGAGTAAATTCACAGAAGAAGTGTGGGATCTCCATGGCTCTACAGAAGGACAGCTGCAGCACCATCACACTGTGCAACAGGCCAACGACAATGCTAATGGACATTGAAATCTTGACCAGCTGGACACAAAGGCAGAGGATCATGATGACCCTGTACCTCAGGGGGTGACAGATGACCACAAAGCAGTCATAGGCCATCACTGCAATCAGAAAATTTTCCAAGTATGCAAACACTATGACCAAGCCACCTTGGGTGAGGCAGCCTGAGTAAGTGATGCTGTGATCCTGAACGTGGATGTTCACCAGCATCTTAGGGATTATGCTTGTGCTTAAACTGATGTCATTAAAGGACAGGCTGCAGAGGAAGAAGTACATGGGGGTGTGGAAGTGGGAGTCAATGCTGACAGCCAGGATGATGAGCAGGTTTCCCAGGATGGTGACCAGGTACATGGACAGGAAGAGGCTGATGATGAGGGGCTGCAGGGCTGGGTCTTCCATCAGTTCCTGAAGGAGGAATTCTGAAACGGCTGTTTTATTTGTGCTCTCCATGTTGTTGAAAAACATGGGGTAAAAATTAAATGAATGCCTTCCGGATGATGACCAAGAGCCGTATCACACTTTGGTACTAATGAAAACTTTTGTATCACCATGGACTTAGGACAAGCTATGGGGATTAAGACCAGAAAACTATATTTTAACAGAAAATATAAATCAATTTGATATCTCTAGGCATTGAGAATCAGTGCTTTAAAATAAAAATCCATTTGCTACATATACCATGTACTTAAAGGATATTAAATTTTATTTTTTGCAGACTTGTCCCTCTGTTTTACTTCTTCAGAGCATTCAACTAACTCCTACCTCCTTTCCTTGGCACCAAGGCTTTTGCACATATTTCTAAGTGATGAGTGTGTAACAAAGTATAAGACATAGAGTTTCCTTCAGAAATTTTCTACATTTTGAGAAATTGAAAGCCCTATTTTCTGAAGCCATGTTCTCCAACTTTGGCATGGCTCATAATCATCAGATGATTAGACTTGGTAGATCATGGCCCTGTCAGGTCCAGAGACCCAGGAGGACGTGTTGTAGACATGACACACGGTTAGTCATGGTCAAACCTGGACCAGTCAGTGTGACTGATTGCTGAGTTGACTCTCATGACCAGTCTTTGCAAAGGCCTGAGCAGAGCACAGCGTTCATGTTCTTAAATCACCTTTTGATTTTCATGATTTCCCTATATCACTAGAATAGTTTCTTCCTAAACAAAGCTCCAAGTTGTCCCTTGCATTCAAGTTATGTCTACTTCTACCCATTAAGTATACTGTAGCAGGTGAAGAGCAACCATCCAGATGGTCATGAGAAATGGTGAGAACATACTGACTTTGAACTTGAAGGTCCTAAGACACTCCCTGGAGACTGAAGTAATCTGCCATAACAGTTAAGTTTGTGGATGACATGCTCCATCATATCCTAAGGAAATTCCTTCCATTAGCATGACTGGCAGCATATCATTAAATTAAATAAATGAGCAAACAGCAGCATGGCTACACAAGAGAGACAAGAAAATGCATGTAGTCCTATAAGAATAGAAAGAAGCCAAAACTGTTTTATCTTCAGATGACAAACCCAAGGCTTCCCATCATGAGTGTCACTTGAGAGCAGTGGCACATTTCATGATGAGCTGTAATGTCAGCACTTAGCATTTGGTAAAATATGATACCTGCAACCGGCACTAGCCAATGATATCATTGCACTAGGCAATGGTAGCAAGGTCAAGGTCAGCCTGGGCAATTCAGCAACAGCCTGCATCAGTAGAGGAGATAGAAAGTGTCAAGGATGTAGCTCATGACAAGACACTTGCCTAACAGGTTTAATGCCTGGGATTTGATCCTCTGGACCACACACAAACTCACACACACACACACACACACACACACACACACAATATAGACTGGTACATCTGAATTTAATCCAGGCTCCTGCCTTATCTTTAGGGATGGAGTGGTCTTAACTGGGTGATAAGCCTGCTTGTCCTCCTTTTTAAAAATGGAGCTCTGATGGATGTGTTCATTAGCTGCAGTGTGGTAATCTTTCAGAAAGCACACTTTTCCAAGCATCACAATGCTTACCTTACATATGCACATATTATATCTTTACAATCATATCTCAATAAAATTATGGTGAAAACTTCTTGTAATTTTTAAGTAATGTGAACAGAATACAAAAAACAATATAGCCAACACAGTGCTGAACAGAGGAGTTTCTCCTAGTGACATTTCCTGTGCTCTCTGTCTGTATGTGTGTGCACTCACATGTTTTTCTGCTTCACATAAGAAAAAATGCACTTTGCACCCCTAAGAATGAGTGATATGTTGCAGCATTTGTGTGAGGAGAGAGGACATAAAGCTTAAGGAATGCAAATTTCAGGAAGGACTGAAAATAAATCTGGGTAATTTGGTTACCAAAAAAATTAAGGAAGAAAATAAACATCAATCACACCAATATTTATTTGACCTGGATATAGAGCATATGTAATCATGAAAAAGGAATTAAATAATACATAAGTTAAGCATATGGATCAGAACAATTATGAATATATAACTACCACAGTATTCTACTATATCATAAGAAGACAATTGATTTCTCATTTTTTTTTTGGTTTGAAAAAATATTGCAGTTTACTATGGACTCTGAGAAAATAAAAGGGCTCCCTAGAAACACGAAAATGTGAGAGTACAGACAAATAGTGTGTAATCAGAGCTGACATAACAATGAGAAGACATCAGAGCTCCTCTCTGTCACTTACACTGAGCTCATGTTGAGAACCACACAATGGCTATAATTGTCCAGTTCAGGTTTCATTCACTACTTAAAATCACATGGATTATATTTCTGAGGAATTTAATATTCTTTAATAAATTTAGCTTTTCTCATTTTTTTCTTTGTTTAGTTTTCCTGGTTTTCTGTAAGTATACACAACACTGGGAGTCATTAGACCACATTTGTACACACACAGAACATCATTGCTTCAGTCTCATTCACTCTCATTACCCAGTAGAAAACAACTAGTTCTACATTCCATAACTAATGCATAGCAAGGTTACTGCCTTTCACATGTGACCACACATACCAGAGACCAGGGTGGGGCTGTAACCACCAAGGTGTAAACACTGGGCAGGGAAGGAGATGAATGGGGGGAAAGCCAAGGGACTGCACTCTATGTGCTTCTCCATCTACTGCTTCATTTAAAAAGACCTGAGACCACAAGGTGTCAATATTTCATGCTCCTGGGGAGAGGAGTTGGTTGTCATGTGCTGCTGTCCTTTTCTACACAATCTCTGCAGCTACTTCTTGAACTAGTTGGTAGTTACAGAACAAAAACCGTGAGGAACCTGCAGACACCTCCACCTTCTTCTCCAGAGACCTCAGAGCCCCCAATGTTGGGACTGGACATATCTCACTGTGGAATGATGAATCAGGAAGTGGCGAAGGGAAAGAGAGAGGCGTGGATGCTATTGGCTGCCCTGCAGCCTCAGAATTCATTCAGGAAAATCTTGGATTCCAAAACCATAGTATATGACTGTATGTGGAGATGGTTCCTTGAATTTGATTAGCAGGTGGTCATGAAAGTGAGTCCTATTCCAACAAGACTGGTGTACCAGGATACGAGTCGATGAGGGCACAGATGCCCAGAGAGGAAGGACTACATAAAAACACTGGGAGATGAGGGCCATCTGCCAGGTGAGGAGAGAAGCCTCAGGTGGATGAAACACACTGGATGCACCCATCACTCCACCTCCAGTCTCCAGAACCAGGTGGAAGGAATTTCTGTTATTAACACTCCTAGTCTGAGGCACCTTCCTTGGAAAGTTCTAGAGAACTAAGACACTTACCAAAACTCCTCCAGCACCAAAAGAGTTAGCAGTACATAATTAGCAGAATAGTTCTAAGAAATTATCATACTTCTCTTTAGGAGGAAATGTACCTGCAGCTGTCCAGAGAGAGCAGGTACTCAGCAGAATGAGAGCTGATTGGATGTTGGGGAATGTGTGAAAAGAATGTGTCAAGAAGGGGAAGTCAGGAGCAGTCTCATGAACATTCTTCTCCTCGTCCTGTGCCCCACATGCCTCACCAATTCCCTAGGAAGAAACCAGAAAAAATCATCTGCAGTCCTGTCCAAATCATGAACTAAGGGGCTTTCGGTGGTCTGGCTGGCTTCACTAAAATGATGCAGCATCTCACCTGCAAGATGAATAGAGAAATGCATTCTCAGGACCAGAAATATTTTCTCAGGACCCTCAGAGTCAGTGGGCTCTGGATTAAGAAGTACCATCACCGGGAGAAGGCACAGCTACTGCTTCCTGGATTCACGAGCTTCTGAGTGATATTTTCACTAGCTGACACCTGCAATCTCCGTGTCACTCAGGACTCAGAAACCACGGTTCCTCATTATACCAGAACTGTTACTGTCATTCTGATCCCAGGAGTGCATGTCCTTAAGAACAAGTCCGTGTAAGAGAGGAGATCAGGGTGGTGATCTCCTGACCCATGTGTCCATGTGTACATCACCCAGTCCTCTCCAATGCTTCTGTTCAGCTCAATTTCATGAACCTTGCCCACAATCACTTTAAACTTCCCTCGTAAATCCTCATCTTACAATTCACCTGTCTCCATCCACTTCATCATGTAGGAAGCCTAAATGAATTTCAGGTGTGAAAATAAACCTTTCCTGCATATAGGTATATATATATATATATATATATATATATATATATATATATATATAGGTATACATATACATATAGGTATATGTAAATAGATCTAAGATATCATAAAATTGCAAATATCCCAAGGAGCTCTCCATGACTGTATTGTTTTTTAAATCATAAGTTTTTTTTTTGTTTCTGATACTCTTTTATATTATTATTATCATTTCCTTGTATATATATATGGGTTCAATGACACACTTTTTATATTTTTTTGCTATAATTAGTTTTACATGACAGTAGAACCCTTTTTTACTTTTTGAAAGATCATACATAAATATAGTCTCTCATTCCCCTGATATTCTTATTGCAGGATCACATGATTCATGCAGTCATACCTGTACATGAGGTAATAATATCTATTTCACTCTACTATCATTAGTGAAATTTTTGATCCCATAATATTTCAACAACTAATAATGTTTAAAGTTCATTTGGGAGACACACCACATAGTAATTTGACCAATAAAGATTTAACCTAAAGAATTATCAAGTATTACAAGTGGAGAAAAATTAATTTAAAAGAAGAAGACATCTCTGCAGAATATATAAATAGTACGGGAAACCTGCTCAAACAGATGGCTTGCCAGAGGTGCTCTATGTGAAAGCATTCCAGGGGTCATTGGGAAAAGCAGTCACCTGCTGGGTGTTCT
This sequence comes from Sciurus carolinensis, assembly GCF_902686445.1. Taxonomy (NCBI): domain Eukaryota; kingdom Metazoa; phylum Chordata; class Mammalia; order Rodentia; family Sciuridae; genus Sciurus; species Sciurus carolinensis. The sequence continues at coordinate 24,224 of NW_025920696.1, read as the reverse complement.
GAACTACCAGGAACCAAGGGACCCTGACCTGAAGAAGACACCCATGCTATGGATCGAAGCACTAAAAATATGTCATTTACTTGAATTTTGTACTTTTCATGAGAAATTGTGTTCATGTATTCTTATTTTACGTTTTGTTATAGATTACTATGTTTATTCTCTAAATTTTATATATAAGATTCTTATCACCACAAGCTTGTTGTCACCTGACTCTAATCTCAGTGGCTCAGGAGGCTAAGGAAGAAAGATTACGAGTTCCAAGTCAACCTTAGGAACTTAACAAGGATCTAAGCAACTTAGGGAGACTGTTTCACTGTGGCTCAGTGATAAAGCACCTCTGGGTTCAATCCCAAGTGCAAAGAAAAAAAAAGACTCCTACCTTTTTTCATTGACCACTTCTCATTATATTAAAATTGTCTATAATTTCATAATTACATAATTACACTTTGTAAACCCTCTTCCAATTCTGTCACAATATTTCCAGTGACATTATTCTTCATTTTAGGAGATTGAGGAATAGAATTATAGTCCCACATTTTTAATTGAGTTGATAATTTATTCACAGTATCACCAAAAGTTTAAGGAGTATCAGGTATGTCTTCTTCAGGAGATTTGATTCGATCTCAACCCTCATTTAATAGAAGGAGAAGGAAGAAGGGGTTCCATGGTAGTAATAAAATCAAAACTTTGGTAATTAAGAACTTCAATAATTTGTGTTTATTCACTCATTTAACCATATGTTAACTTATTTCTATTTAAATCCCAATCTATAATTTTCAAAATTATTATTTTAAAGGAACTTCTAAAAATGATGACATTAAAATGTCTCTCTTCCCCATCTACTACCCATTAACCTTCTAAACACATGAATAATAGATAAGCTATAAGAAGACATCAGAAGGGCTACAAAATAAGACCAAGTCTTCCACATACCAATCAGAAATAGGTAAATGTAAAAACAAGATGAAATTTTACAGGTACCAAACAACTAATCACAACAGATGCACAATGGGCAAAAGACCAGGGGCTTCCTGAACTTATCCCCATAACAAAGAAGAAATTGATTCTTCTTCCCAAGTAATGAGGACTCAGTGCCCTAAGAGGAGAGTAGTCCACAGGCAGAAGTGAGGCTTCTGTATTTGAGCAATATGTGTATGGACTCAAGATCTGAGCACGTCTAGACCATGTCTGTGGACATACAACTCATGAAGGTTTTGGGAAATTCTCCCAGGAGGAAATAGCTGAGCTAAGTCCTTGCTTAGTGGATGGATTTATAAATTCTCCTTCCATAAGCAGTGGAGTGCAGTTAACAGAATCCAGGAGCAGAGATATGAATGGTGATTGGCAAGGGCAAGGGTGATCCAGATAGATGGGAATTCAGGCCCAAGCCCCATTGGTCTGAACTCAGGAAAGTGTGGGAGAAGAACTGAGGGTTGTGAGTGGAGATCCCTTCTAAGGAATATTGGCAAAAATGAAGAAAAGAGAGAGAACTGAATGGGAACATTGAATAATCAGAGTGAGAGAGAGAGAGAGACAGAGACAGAGAGAGAGACAGAAAGTGAGAAAGAGATTTTCCACAGGTACATTTAAACCTAGACAAGGGTGACTGGGTTCTCTGCATGAGAATTTTTCCAAGCTAAGTTTATATACAACTGAGCACATTTCTTTCTTATAAAAATGAATAAGTAAAAGAAAATCCTCTTTGACTCATGAAGTATTTTAAAATCATTAATGATAGATCTACCCCACAACAAATCCAACTAAACTATTTTGTATAAACATTCTTCAAATCACTATTTAAAAGTAATTTACAAGAATAAAGGGAAAAATTCAGCCAACATTGGTAAGAAATATCCCAATTCATTGTATAAGTCCCCCATAACAAGGATGCCCAGTTCAGACAAGATAAGCACAATACAAGAATAAACACAATTTCAGACTTTATCTAATACACTCAAACACCTGTACCAAATAGTTACCCAATTTTTCAATAATATATAAAAACATACAAAAACTGATGTCCCAAGAGTTGTATTGGTAATGATGGAAATTTATTTGGAAGTAAAAGAATCATCTCTACCTCCTCACAGAACACACACATTCATATTCCCTCTCTTTCTCTCTCTCAAAACATACAGCCTTGAACTTTAGGCATTCATGTATCTCAAGTAGCAAATTTTACAGTTATTCCAAGTATTTCATTTCAGCAATGAACTTCAAATATATCGTGAAAGATGGAAAATAAGTAACTTTTCATGAAGTCCTTGGATAACTTGACGTTTAAGTCTCTCATGTAAGAATCCATCTTATTCCAAGGTTTCCTTTATTTCTAATAAAATAAAAGGAGAAGCTAAGTATGGAATACGATGATACTAAATTTTATTGATATTTGCTGTTTGCCAGGAAGTGTGCCAACCTCCTTCCCGTAATTCGGTACCCTGTCCCTGCTTCTCCAGAGGCAAACCACAAACTATCCATATTCCCATCACCAAAAAAGACATTTAATGATGAGTTTCCTCAAGGCTTCTTTCATGTCCCTATTCCTCAGGCTGTAGATAAAGGGGTTTAGCATTGGGGGCACCACAGTGTACATCACTGAGGCTGCTGCAGTATTGGTGAATGAGTCAGTCACTGCAGAGCCAATATACACCCCAAAACCTGTCCCATAGAACAAGGAGACCACTGAGAGGTGAGACCCACAGGTGGAAAAGGCTTTATGCCTTCCCCCAGCTGAGGACATTCTCAGAATAGAAGAGACAATTTTAATGTAGGAGTAAATAATCCCAAGAAGAGGAACTCCACCCACTATACTAGACACTAAATAGAATAGGATGTTATTGATGAGGGTATCAGAACAGGACAGCTTGATGACCTGATCAAGTTCACAGAAGAAGTGGGGAATCTCCAGGTCTGTGCAGAAGGACAACCTCAGCACCATCAGACTGTGCAGCAGGGCATCTACAATGCTGATGGACAAGGACAACAGGATCAACAGGACACACAAGTGGGGGTTCATGATGACTGAGTACCTGAGGGGATGGCAGATGGCCACATAACGGTCATAAGCCATTGCTGCTAGGAGAAAGTTTTCCATTCCAGCAAAAACCAGGACTAAGCAGACCTGAGTGAGGCAGTCCATGAAACTGATGATCTTGCTCTGTCTCTGGATGTTCATCAGCATCTTGGGGACCGTGGTAGAGATGAAACTAATGTCAGTGAAGGACAGGTTGGAGAGGAAGAGGTACATGGGGGTGTGGAGGTGAGGGTCAGAGCTGACAGCCAGGATGATGAGCAGGTTCCCAAGCACTGTGACCAGGTACATGGACATGAACAGTCCAAAGAGGACTGGCTGAAGTTCTGGATCCTCTGAGAGACCCAGAAGGAGGAATTCTATTGGGCTCGTTTGGTTTTCTGTTTCCATGCTGTTGAGGAGTCTTCTGGAAAAAAAAAAAAAAGAAACAGGATTTGCCACAGATCACAGATCCCTTATGTAGAAAGCTCTGAGAACTGTACAGTCCCTGTTGGGTGGCTCATCTTCCCTCTGCTTCTGCCTCTCTCTCCCATCCCACCTTCAGTTCCTCCTGCTGTCCACTCTCCTGCACTTTCCAATAATCCATGTTTTACTTGTTGAAAACCGAATCTTTTTTCACATTGCATCAGAAAAAAATAGAATGAAATAGAAAATGGTACATGGCTTTTTCTATGAGAATTCTCCGAATCCATAATAAGCAGGGGAAGAATCGATGTTAAATCTACATCAGTAGTAACAACTTCAATCAAGTCTTCACCTCAGGTTTCACCTCCAGGGCTTTCTTTGTAAGTAAGAAAGGTTTTAGAACTATAGGCGGAGCCTCAGTCCCCTCAATCCTATGATGGGGAAACCATTGTAAATGCCTCTGGGAACCATGCAGGGATGAGGAACAGGAACACACAATATTTTTGAATAGAGGGCTTGATGGATGAGGCACTTTATATTTCTATTATGATTTGTTTCTGCCATGCACATAACCAGTCACACAGGACATTATTTTAGGGAAGGGACAGGTTAGCCGAAATGTACAGAGATGAAAGAAGAACAGAACACGTTCTCAAAAACGAAAAAATTTAACTCTGTTTATAATTGCCAATTTACCTTGGCATGGTGGCACATGCCTGTATTCCCATCTGCTTGGGAGCCTGAGGCAGGAAGATCATGAGTTCAAAGCCAGTTTCAGCAAATTAGCAAGGCACTAAGCAACTTAGTGAGACCCTGACTCAAAATTTATAAAAGGTGCCAGGGATGTGGCTCAGTGATTGAGTACCCCTGAGTGCAATCCCCAGAACTAAAAAAAAAAGAAAGAAAAATGAAAAAAAGGCAAATTTAAGGGTAGGATCAATATACTGAAATTTCCACTGAGAATCCTCCATATGTAGAAAAGTAAGAATACTAACAACCCAATGAACATTAATGACCTCGAGATTTGTTTCTCTTGAGCATATAATAAAATATCTAGCAATTTAAATAAATAAACCACTTCTAGATGTAGCAACAAAATAACACAAGCATCAGGAAAGGTAATTTTCTTAACAAGATATCTATAGCATGATAAAATTTGAATAATTTTCCAACTCCCACTGACAAAACTTTTAATTTCTTACAGAATATTTCAAATATTCAAAAATCACTTATAAATAAAGACCTGAGTATCAACCTCTCACCATTAAAGTATACCATGATTGCTTACACGTTTATTATAACAGAAATACAATATGAGATATTGATTGTTGGGATCTTCAGTCCTCCTAAGATCACATGTTTTCTCTCCCCCAAAGGATCCACTGTACTGAAATTCATATTGACTACCCACATGCAGCTTCAATGTCTTGAGTGATTCTATCTGAAAGCCATGTTCTTATTTTACGTTCTTTTTCTACTTTTTTCTTTTTAAAATCCACATATATTATTGGTACATAATAATGGGGTTGAAGAGATATTGACATGCATGTATACAGCAAGCACTGATCAAATTCAGCCACCCTTTTCCGCCCTCTCTCTCCACACCTTCCAAACATCTAGAAATCACTGCTACACTCTCAAGCCAACAATTTTAGCTTTCACAAGGAGAGAGACCATGTACTCATTTAACGTTTTAAAACATGATACTGTACATAGTATTTTATCATCAGTTCTTCAAAAATAATGTGTTTTACCAATTTTAATCTTTATATTGGTATATTTTTCTCTAGTTCAATATTTTAATGTCCTTACCTGATTCCAGTGTCTTATTATATCACATAGGAATATAGGAATATATTACACATAAAATCCTTTGCAAATCGATACACACATATGTATATGTACATTTCATACATAAGCACATACATATATACAGGTGATATAATAAAGAAACATATGCTTACAGGCATAAAAACACTCACATGTAAAAATGTGCAATGTGTAAAACCATCAAATAACGTGTGGAGAAAATTAAGTAAAGATTGTGTTTACCTCTGCAAAATAGAGAGTGAAGTGGAACAAAAAGTCTACATTATATTGATATGTAGTATTTTGTTATTTTAAGAAAATAACTTTGATGGCAAAATATTATCACTGGCTAATTTGGAAAGTATATGTACATGCTTATTCGTTCTAGATTGGTCTGCTCTGACTTTTCAATTTTTCAAAATTTCATAGATTAATGTGGACAAATGGGTAGACTAGTTTATAGTCTTGGGGCCTGCGTGTACAATATAACATTTATGCATGTATATTTTCACATACGTATACCCTGCTCCCTCTCAGAACATTGGTCAACAGGAGACCAGTTTGGCCAAAGATCTGCTCTTCAAAGGAATGCTACAAGCTAAGAAGAGAAAAGTAAGGAACGCTGGTCCATAGACCTTTGTTCCTTTACCAAATTAGATAAAGACAATGATAGGGAATTCTATAACATTCTACAAACTGAGCAAGAGAAGGCTCCCGTTGAGTATGCAAAACATCCCTGGACTTAAGAATCAAAGTCAGGTATTAGCAGATGAGAGTTGCTAGGTCTTGGTGAATTAGAAAAAGAGAACGTGGAGATGACAGATGACCGGGCAGACACCTGACAGGTGACCTACTTCTTCCCATCTTCTTCATGTCCTCACCTCACAGCTGCCCAAAATGGACTGGCAGATAAAGACCTGTCACTAATGGCAAAACATAAGCTGGGAGACTTCAATTTACCTGGTGCCAGCAGAGGAATGACATTCATTTCCTTTCTGGATGTGAAAGATAAAGGTGAATGGAAGAACTATTTTTAGAAAATGCAGAAAGACAGTGTGGCACTTGCATCTTATGGAGAAATGATATTCATGAGACCAGGTCCAGGTGAGCTGCGTACTCCCCTGGGCAAGGTGTAGAGAGGGTGGTTGATTGCAGGTAGACTGTCATCTCTGTGGTCCTTGGAGCTTCAATATCCAAAGCTCCTCATTAGTCAAACTCTTAGTCCCATGTGATTTCTGAGCAGCACAATTCCTTAAGGATACAGGCTCAGGGATGAAGAACTTTGCTTTGGCTGACTGTCTCTCCTGGAGAGGCCAAGTGGATGTCTTCTTCCCTCCCTGTTTATGCTCACATCTGCTTCAAGTACCATGTACACCCAATCCATCTTGCTTCTGTTATTGGATTTTAATTTTCTTTTTGTAATCAGGGGCAACTCTGTTCTAACAACAATATCAGGAAGACTCATGCCACATTTTAGACTGTAATATACTTTCTTTATATGGCTGGATATAAACATTACCTGCATATGATACTATAATAAATGTATGCTAAAACCCGCACACGTGGAGGCTAATTCTATAGATGCCTCATGGAACACCGATTCCACTCATGCATTTTATATTCAATAGTTAAAAATATATTCACCATGTACAAACAGAGAAACAACATGTATACCATTTGTTTACAATAAAATAATAATAAAAAATAAATAAATAAATAAATAATATTCGGTGTCATCAAGTGGAAAATGTGGCGGGACACAGTGGCACATGCCTATAATCCCAGCTACACAGTAAGCTGAAGCAAGAGGATTGTGAGTTCAAGACAGTCTCCCTGTCTTAGGGAGATGACAAAAGAAAACACAATAGACACTGCCTTGCAAGAAGTACAAATTCCTTCTATAGAAATAATGAAATAAAAGGACAAATTTAGCTGTCTAAAAAGACAGTTCACTGTTCTCATTTCACTTACAGTTTTTAACAGTCTTAAATGAATGGAATGATTTGCTACTTGAATCACTTTTAACCAAAACAACATAACTGAAGTACTGCAGTGTGAAAATGCAGTATAAAAATACAGAAACAGACATACTAGTTACAGTAAGAAATTTAATTGTTATATTCATTTTTTAAATTTTATTATATTTTATTTGTTCTAATTATTTGTACAGACACTACAATGCATTTCTACATTTTGGTACAACATACATAAATAGAGGGTAATCTCTCATTTTTCTGATTATACATGTGGAAGTTCATTTTTTAATGATCCACAATTATGTTTAGGAAATCAGATAAACATAGATTGCTGACTTAAATGAAATGCGTAATCTGTATTACACATCTGTATTATGCTAAGTATGAAATAACAATGATACTAAACTTTATTGTAGCAAAGCATTTTAGTTACAAAAAATACAAAAAAATTACCAAATAATGCACAATATTGAAGTTTGTTCCACCTCTGTATCATATTCCTGGGTCCTTCAACACTGATACATGAGGAAAAACAAATAAAAACCTGAAATCAGAATCACTAATGTTATCAAAAAGGGAAACAAATAAATTAAAATCTATCAGTCATATGCAAGAGGACAGCAATGATGCCAATGTAAAAATAAACAGAAAAGTAAAGATGTACCTGCAGGTCCATCAGAGTAGGGTTCATTGCCCTTCCATGAGTGAGTCCCACTCTGGTGCTGAATCCCCTGGTGGTCACTGGGTGCCTGGACTGATAAAGAAATTTGATAAATTAAGCAACATTAAAATTAAAACGTTTGTTCATTAAAAGATATTGATGGCAGATGTCATATTCCAACATGGTACCTAGAGACAGAAAGATGAATATATGTTCCTTGGGTGTTGTTTCAAAAGAGAAAACACTTTCCAAAAGGTCATTCAGAAATCATCCTTTCACATGTCATAGTCCAGACAAATCCATAGTTGTGCCCTGGGCAAGGTGAATGAGAAACTATGAGGAGATTAGAGGGAGCATCCAGATGGTTCACAAACTTGACTGTCCTGAGAAGCACAGAGAGCTTATGGAAACACAGGTCCCTTGGTCCAATGCTGAGATGGTGCTTCATTCATGTGGGGTGTACTCAGGAGTGTGCATGTGGAACAAGACCGTGGGTGATGGGAAAGTGGATACTTTGAGGATTACCTCTTGAGAAGTGGGAACAAGGTTCAGAACTATGGGGAGAAGCTTGGCACACTTCCTGACAAAGAACAAATATCAATAAAATTTAGTATCATTGTATTCCATATTTAGCTCCTCCTTTTATTTTATTAGAAATAAGGGAAAACTTACAATAAGATGAATTCTTACATGAGAGACTTAAAAGTCTAGTTATCCAAATTGACTGCTTAAAAAATTACTTATTTTTCTTCTTTCAGAAAATACATGAAACTCTTTTCTGGAGGGAAATACTTGGAATACCTATAAAACTTGATACTTCAGATAAATGAGACCCTAAAGCTCAAAATACTATGTTTCTGAGAGACACAGAAGAGAGAGAGAGAGAGAGAGAGAGAGAGAGAGAGAGAGAGAGAGAGAGAGAGAGAGAGAGAGAATGAGCAAGCTTTAAGGAGGAAATGAGTCTTTTACTTCCAAAAATTGGAAAACTAGTGGAACAGGTATGTGAGTGTATTAGTAATAGACTGAAATTGTGTTTATTCTTGTCTTATACTTATCCTGTCTCATATGGGCATCCTTGATATGGTGGCCATATACATTGAATTAGGATATTCCTTGCCAGTCTTTGCTGAATTTTTCACTTTTTTCTTGTAAATGACTCTTAAAGAGTGATGGAAGAATTTCTATATGAAACTCTTTATTTCCATTTATTTATGGGGTAGTTCTATCATTAATGATTTCAGTATCTCTAACTCTTTATTGAAATGATCTCTTGCTTCCCGTATTTGGTCTTTTAACTGTTGATTGGTGCGATCATTTAATGCCTGCATTTGCTCTTTCATCTCCTCCTTCAATGCCTGCATTTGCTCTTTCATCTCCTCATTAGCTTCCCTGATCGTTTTAATTACGTACATTCTGAACTCCCTTTCTGACATTTCTTCTGCTGTGCTGTCATTGGGTTTTATTGATGTAGTATCTAGGTTTGTTTGGGACATTTTCTTCCCTTGTTTTCTCATAATGGTCAGTTGTCAGTGGGACCCTGAGATATTGCAGTTTTCCACTATTGGCTTATAGTGTCCCAGTAGATTTCCAGTGTATCACCTCCCAGCCTTCAGTAGCCTGATGTCTTGGAGGAATCTGATAAAGCAGCTCATTCGAAGAATACTGCCCCTAGCCCCCTACTGGTTCCACGTTTTGGAACTGGCTCTGTGCGGAAATGCTCTCACTGTGGGCCTGCACCGTGCAGCTGGCCGTGTGGGAAGAGCCCACTGCCGGAGTGTGGAAGACTACCTTGGGAAGACTCAAGCTGGAGTGGGCAGAGCCGCCTGAAGAGGTCTCCGGCTGCCCTGCCCTTATCCCTGAGGCTGACTGCAGATCGAGGCTCTCCGCTGGTTCTTTGCAGGAGTACACTGCACTGCAGGAGCTCCGGGACTCGGAGCGTGCTCTGTTCAGACAGGCTCTCACTAGCGGGCCAGTTCCGTTCCGAGAACCTGGAGAAGCTGGCTGTGTGGGCGGGGCCCACCGCCGGAGTGCGCAGGACTGCCTGTGGATGACTCTAGCTGCCCTGCCCGGCTCCGGTAAGCCACCTCTATCTGGGCCTGCCACCCGGGCCGAGCTTTACCCAGTGGGCAGACTCACCCGTGGCTCCACTTCAGTCCGAGTCTCTCAATGCCTCCCCTTCTTAACTCCTGGGTTGTGGAGCGACCGGAGGTGCAGTCTCCCTCTAGGCCGCCATCTTGGATCGCCCCGTGAAGAGAGCCCGCAGCCGGAGTGGGCAGAGCCGCCTGAAGAGGTCTCCGGCTGCCCTGCCCTTATCCCTGAGGCTGACTGCAGATCGAGGCTCTCCGCTGGTTCTTTGCAGGAGTACACTGCACTGCAGGGGCTCCGGGACTCGGAGCGTGCTCTGTTCAGACAGGCTCTCACTAGCGGGCCAGTTCCGTTCCGAGAACCTGGAGAAGCTGGCTGTGTGGGCGGGGCCCACCGCCGGAGTGCGCAGGACTGCCTGTGGATGACTCTAGCTGCCCTGCCCGGCTCCGATAAGCCACCTCTATCTGGGCCTGCCACCCGGGTCGAGCTTTACCCAGTGGGCAGACTCACCCGTGGCTCCACTTCAGTCCGAGTCTCTCAATGCCTCCCCTTCTTAACTCCTGGGTTGTGGAGCGACCGGAGGTGCAGTCTCCCTCTAGTCCGCCATCATAGACTAAAGGTGAAAGGATGGGGAAAAACATACCATGCGCACGGACACAGCAAAAAAGCTGGAGTATCCATCCTCATCTCAGATAATGTGGACTTCAAACCAAAACTAGTCAGAAGGGATAAAGAAGGACATTACATGCTGCTTAAGGGAAGCATAAATCAGCAAGACATAACAATCATAAATATCTATGCCCCGAACATTGGCTCATCCACGTACGTCAAACAAATCCTTCTCAATTCCAGAAATCAAATAGACCACAACACAATAATACTAGGCGATTTTAACACACCTCTCTCACCACTGGATAGATCGTCCAAACAAAAATTGAATAAAGAAACTATAGATCTCAACAACACAATCAGCAATTTAGACTTAACGGACATATATAGAATATACCATCCAACAAAGAATGAATACACTTTCTTCTCAGCAGCACATGGATCCTTCTCTAAAATAGACCATATTTTATGCCACAAAGCTACTGTTAGTAAATACAAGAAGATAGAGATACTACCTTGTACTCTATCAGATCATAATGGATTGAAATTAGAAATAAATGACAGAATAAAAAACAGAAACTTCTCCAATACCTGGAGACTAAATAATACACTATTATATGATGAATGGATAACAGAAGACATCAGGAGGGAAATAAAAAAATTCTTAGAAGTAAACGAGAACAAAGACATATCATATCAAAATCTCTGGGACACTATGAAAGCAGTACTTAGAGGAAGATTTATTTCATGGGGTGCATTCAAAAAAAGAAGTAGAAATCAACAAATAAACGAGTTAACACTACAGCTCAAAGCACTAGAAAAAGAAGAGCAGACCAATACCAAAAGTAGTAGAAGACAGGAAATAGTTAAAATCAGAGCCGAAATCAACGAAATCGAAACAAAAGAAACAATCGGAAAAATTAATAAAATAAATAGTTGGTTCTTTGAAAAAATAAATAAAATTGATAAACCCTTAGCCACACTAACAAAGAGAAAGAGGGAGAAAACTCAAATTACTAAAATTCGGAATGAACAAGGAAACATCACAACAGACACGAGTGAAATACAAAACATAATTAGAAGCTATTTCGAAAATCTATACTCCAACAAAACAGAAAACCTTGAAGACATCAACAAATTTCTAGAGACATATGAACTACCTAAACTGAACGAGGAGGACATACACAACTTAAATAAACCAATTTCAAGCAATGAAATAGAAGAGGTCATCAAAAGCCTACCAACAAAGAAAAGTCCAGGACCAGATGGGTTCTCAGCCGAGTTCTATAAAACCTTTAAAGAAGAGCTCATTCCAATACTCCTCAAACTATTCCATGAAATAGAAGAGGAGGGAACCCTACCAAACTCGTTCTATGAAGCCAATATCACCCTGATACCTAAACCAGACAGAGACACATCAAGGAAAGAAAATTTCAGACCAATATCCTTAATGAACATCGATGCAAAAATTCTCAACAAAATTTTAGCAAATCGCATACAAATATATATTAAAAAGATAGTGCACCACGATCAAGTGGGTTTTATCCCAGGGATGCAAGGTTGGTTCAACATTCGGAAATCAATAAATGTCATTCACCATATCAACAGACTTAAAGTTAAGAATCACATGATTATTTCAATAGATGCAGAAAAAGCATTTGATAAAATACAGCATCCCTTCATGCTCAAAACACTAGAAAAAATTGGGGTAATGGGAACATTCCTAAACATTATAAAGGCCATCTACGCTAAGCCCATGGCTAATATCATTCTAAATGGTGAAAAACTGAAAGCGTTCCCCCTAAAAACTGGAACAAGGCAGGGATGCCCTCTTTCACCGCTTCTATTCAACATCGTCCTTGAGACTCTAGCCAGAGCAATTAGACAAACCAAAGAAATTAAAGCGATACGAATAGGAAAAGAAGAACTCAAACTATCCCTGTTCGCTGATGACATGATTATATATTTAGAGGAACCTGGAAATTCCACCAGAAAACTTTTAGAACTCATAAGTGAATTCAGTAAAGTAGCAGGTTACAAGATCAATGCTCATAAATCCAATGCATTTTTATACATTAGTGATGAATCTTCAGAAAGAGAAATTAGGAAAACTACTCCATTCACAATAGCATCGAAAAAAATAAAATACTTGGGAATCAATCTCACAAAAGAGGTGAAAGACCTCTACAATGAGAACTACAGAACACTAAAGAAAGAAATTCAAGAAAACCTTAGAAGATGGAAAGATCTCCCATGTTCCTGGATAGGCAGAATTAATATCGTCAAAATGGCTATACTACCTAAAGTTCTATACAGATTCAATGCAATTCCAATTAAAATCCCAATGATGTACCTCGCAGAAATAGAGCAAGCAATTATGAAATTCATCTGGAAGAATAAAAAACCTAGAATAGCTAAAGCAATCCTCAGTAGCAAGAGCGAAGCAGGGGGTATTGCAATACCAGATCTTCAACTCTACTACAAAGCAATAGTAACAAAAACGGCATGGTATTGGTACCAAAATAGACAGGTAGATCAATGGTACAGAATAGAGGACATGGACACAAACCCAAATAAATACAATTTTCTCATACTAGACAAAGGTTCCAACAATATGCAATGGAGAAAAGATAGCCTCTTCAACAAATGGTGCTGGGAAAACTGGAAAACTATATGCAATAGAATGAAACTAAACCCCTATCTCTCACCCTACACAAAACTCAACTCAAAATGGATCAAGGACCTCGGAATCAGACCAGAGACCCTGCATCTTATAGAAGAAAAAGTAGGTCCAAATCTTCAACTTGTTGGCTCAGGATCAGATTTCCTTAACAGGACTCCCATAGCACAAGAAATAAAAGCAAGAATAAACAACTGGGATAGATTCAAACTAAAAAGCTTTCTCTCAGCAAAGGAAACTATCAGAAATGTGAAGAGAAAGCCTACAGAGTGGGAGAATATCTTTGCCAACCATACCTCAGATAGAGCGCTAATTTCCAGAATCTATAAAGAACTCAAAAAACTCTACACGAAGAATACAAATAATCCAATCAACAAATGGGCTAAGGAAATGAACAGACACTTCACAGAAGAAGATGTACAAGTAATCAATAGATATATGAAAAAATGTTCAACATCCCTAGTAATAAGGGAAATGCAAATCAAAACTACACTAAGATTTCATCTCACCCCAATTAGAATGGCGATTATCAAGAATACAAGCAACAATAGGTGTTGGCGAGGATGTGGTGAAAAAGGAACACTCATACATTGCTGGTGGGGTTGCAAATTAGTGCAACCACTGTGGAAAGCAGTGTGGAGATTCCTCAGAAAGCTTGGAATGGAAACACCATTTGACCCAGCTATCCCACTCCTTGGCCTATACCCAAAGGACTTAAAATCAGCATACTACAGAGATACAGCCACATCAATGTTCATTGCTGCTCAATTCACCATAGCCAGATTGTGGAACCAACCTAGATGCCCTTCAGTTGATGAATGGATAAAGAAACTGTGGCATATTTATACAATGGAATATTACTCCGCAATGAAGAATGATAAAATTATGGCATTTGTAGGCAAATGGTCGAAATTGGAGAATATCATGCTAAGTGAGATAAGCCAATCTCAAAAAACTAAAGGACGAATGATCTCGCTGATAAGCGGATGAGGACATATAATGGGGGGTGGGAGGGGCTAGCATTAGGTTTAGGGTTAGGTTTAGAGTTAGGCTAAGGAGAGCAGTAAGAATGAAGGAAAGAAGGACTGTGTAGAGGGAAAAGAGGGGTGGGAGGGGTGGGAGGGGTGGGAGGGGTGGGGGGGAGGGGAAAAATATAATAAACATCATTACCCTATGTAAACGTAAAAAAAATAAAATAAAAAAAAAAAAAAAAAAAAAAATGATTTCAAAATACTTCATGAGGCCAAGAGGATTTTCCTTCATTTATTATTATGAGAAAGAAATATACTCAGTTGTATATAAACTTAGCTTGGAAAAACTCTCCTGCAGAGAACCCAGTCACCCTTGTCTAGCTTGAATGTACCTGTGGAAAAGCTCTCTCTCCCTTTTATCTCTCTCTCTCTCTCTCTCTCTCTCTCTCTCTCTCTCTCTCTCTCTGATTATTCAATGCTCCCATTCAGTTCTCTATCTTCTCTTCATTTTTGCCAATACTCCTCAGAAGGGAGCTCCATCCACAAACTTCTGTTCTTCTCCCACAATTTCCTGAGGTCAGTCCAATGGGACTTGGGCCTGAATTCTCATCTGTCAGGGTCACCATTGACCTCGACAATCACCAGTCAGGTCTCTGCTCCTGGATTCTCTTAACTGCACTCCACTGTTTTTTGGAGGGCGAAATTATAAATCCATATACTAAGCAAGGATTTAACTCAGTTATTTGCTCCTGGGAGAATTTCCCAAAATCTTCATGAGTTTTATGTCCACAGCCATGGTCTAGACAGTGCTCAGATCTTGAGTCAATACACATTGCTCAAATACAGAAGCCTCACTTCTGCCTGTGGACTACTCTCCTCTTTCGCACTGACTCATTACCTGGGAAGAAGAATCAATTTCTTGATTGAGGCCCCTTGCCTTTTGCCCATTCCACATGTTGTCCAATTTATTTTGTTCTGAGTGGGATTTGGAAGACTTAGTCTTAATTTTTAACCCTTCTGTTGTCTTCTTATAACTTATCTATTATTCAGGTGTTCAGAAATTAATGTGTGGGAGATGGGAAGAGAGAAATTACAATGTCATCATTTTTAGAAGTTCTTTAAAATAATATATTTTGAATATTATAGATTAAGGCTTTAATAGAAAGAGTTAACATGGTAAAAATAGTGAATAAATACAAATTATTGAAGTCCTTAATTACCAAAAATAAGTTTTGAGTTGATTAGTACCATGAAACGCCTTCTCCAGCTATTAAATGACGTTGAGACCTAGTCAAACATGCTCAAAATGACATATCTGATACGACTTAAACTTTTGGTGATACTGTGCATGAGTTATCACCTCAATTAAAAATGTATATCTGTAGTTCTATTCCACAGTCTCCTAAAATGAAGAAAAATGCCCATTGGAAATGTTGTGACAGAATTGGAAGAGAGTTTACAAAGTGTAATAAGGAAATTGTAGTCAATTTTAATATAATGAGAAGGGGTCAATGAAAAAAGGTAGGAATCTTTTTTTTCTGCCCTAGGGATTGAACCCAGAGGTGCTTTATCACTGAGCCAAACTCTCAGCAATTTTATTTTTTATTTTGAGACAGAATCTCCCCAAGTTGCTTAGGTCCTTGCTAAGTTGCTGAGGTTGGCTTTATAATTGTTTTCCTCCTGCCTCGGCTTCCTGGGCCACTGGAATTACTGGCATGTGCCAACAAGCTCAGCAATAAGAATATTATATACAAAATATAGAGAATAAAAATAATAATCTACAAAAAATATAAAATAAGAATATATACACATAGTTTCTCACCAAAGTACAAAATTCAGGCAAATCACATATTTTACTGCTTGGATCCATGGCATGGGTGTCTTCTCCATGCCAGGGTCCCTTGGTCTGTGGTAGACCAGAACACCCAGCAGGTGGCTGCTTTCCTCAGCAGCCCCTGGAATGGGTTTACACAGAGCACCTCTGACAAGATATCTGTCTGAGCAGATTTTTTATATTCTATTTCTATACTCTGCAGAGTTGTACTTCAATATTAATTTTCATTCCTTTGTAATACATAATAATTCTTTATTTTAAATGCTTCTTCATCAAATATCCATGCAGTTTGTCTCCCAAAGGAACTCTAAACTTATATATTTGTTGAAATATTATGCGATGAAAATTTACACTATATATATTTATCTATCTATATATATATATATATAAGAAATGATAATCACCAAATCAAAGAGTATGAACAACAAAGAAACATAAAGTTTATGATTCAACAGACATTAATGTACTTATGGAGAGCCATTTTCAAATGCTTACAATTTTATACTATATTAGCTCTTTTTATGCTTGGGCTATAAATACCTACATGTATGCAAGTTTTATTTTCACAGCTGAAATTCATTTAGGCTTCCTCATATGATGAAATGGATGGAGATAGGTGAATTGGAAGGTGAGTATTTACTAGGGAAGTTCAATGTGATTGTGGGAAATGTTCATGAAATTGAACTGAGCAGAAGCATTGGAGAGGACTGGGTGATGTACACCTGGACTCATGGGTCAGGAGATCACCACCCTGATCTCCTCTCTTCTACTAACTTGGTCTTTAAGGACATGCACTGCTGGGATCAGAATGACAGTAACAGTTCTGGTATAATGAGGAACTCTGGATACTGAGTCCTGAGGGACACAGAGGCTGCAGGTGTCAGCTAGTGAAAGCCTCACTCAGAAGCTCAAGAATCCAGGAAGCAACAGCTGTGCCTTCTCCCAGAGATAGTCCATCTTGATCCAGAACCCACTGACTCAGAGGGTCTGAGAACAGTTTTCTGGTCCTGAGAATGCATTTCTCTATTCAACTTCCAGGTGAGATGCTGCATCATTTCAGCGAAGCCAGCCAACCACCCAAAGCCCCTTAGCTCATGATTTGGACAGGACAGCAGGTGTTTTGCTCTGATTTCTTCCTAGGGAAGTGGTGAGGCACCTGGGGAACAGGATGATGAGAAACAGGATCAAGAGACTGCTTCTGACTTCCCCTTCTTGACACAGTCTCTTCACACATTCCTCAACATCCAAGCAGCTCCCATTCTGCTGGGCACCTGCTCTTTCTGGACAGCTGCAGGTCCATTTCCTCCTAAAGAGAAGTGCGATGGCTCCTTAGACCTATTCTACTAATTACGTACTGCTAATTCTTATGGTGCTGGAGGAGTTTTGGATAACATCTTAGTTCTCTAGAACTTTCCAAGGAAAGTGCCTCAGACTAGGAGTGTTGTTAAAAGAAATTCGTTCCACCTGGTTCTGGAGTCTGGAGGGGGAGTGGTGGGTGCATCCAGTTTGTTTCATTCCCATGAGGCCTCTCTCCTTACCTGGCAGATGGCCCTCATCTCCCAGTGTGTTTATGTGGTCCTTCCTCTGTGGGCATCTGTGCCCTAATTGGCTCTTATCCTGGGACACAAGTCATGTTGGAATAGGTCTCACTCTCATGACCACCTGCTAAACAAATTCAAGGAATCATCTCCATATACAGTCAGGTTCTGTGGTTTTTGAATACAAGAATTTTTCTGAATGAATTCTGAGACTCCAGGGCAGCCCATAGCATGTTTCCTCACTCATTCCCTTGGCCACTTCCTGCTTCATCATTCCACAGTGAGACCTGCCCTGTCTGAGCATCGTGGGATCTGAAGTCTCTGGGGAGTAAGGTGGAGGTGCCAGCATCTTCCTGGTGCTCTCCTTCCTTAACTACTAACTTGTTGAAAAAGGAGCTGCAGAGATTGTGTAGATAAAGACAGGAGCACATGACCACCTACTCCTCTCCGCAGGAATATAACATATTGACACCTTATGGTCTCAGGTCTTTTTTTTTTATTGTATACAAATGGGATACATGTTGTCTCTCTATTTGTACATAGAGTCAAGGCATACCATTTGTGTAATCATACGTTTACATAGGACAATGATGTTTATTTTTTTCCCTTCTCCCCCCACCCCTCCCACCCCTCTTTTCCCTCTATACAGTCCTTCTTTCCTTCATTCTTACCGCTCTCCTTATCCCTAACCCTAAACCTAACCCTAAACCTAATGCTAACCCCTCCCACCCCCCATTATATGTCCTCATCCGCTTATCAGCGAGATCATTTGTCCTTTAGTTTTTTGAGATTGGCTTATCTCACTTAGCATGATATTCTCCAATTTCGTCCATTTGCCTACAAATGCCATAATTTTATCATTCTTCATTGCGGAGTAATATTCCATTGTATATATATGCCACAGTTTCTTTATCCATTCATCAACTGAAGGGCATCTAGGTTGGTTCCACAATCTGGCTATGGTGAATTGAGCAGCAATGAACATTGATGTGGCTGTATCTCTGTAGTATGCTGATTTTAAGTCCTTTGGGTATATGCCAAGGAGTGGGATAGCTGGGTCAAATGGTGTTTCCATTCCAAGCTTTCTGAGGAATCTCCACACTGCTTTCCAGAGTGGCTGCACTAATTTGCAACTCCACCAGCAATGTATGAGTGTTCCTTTTTCACCACATCCTCGCCAACACCTATTGTTGCTTGTATTCTTGATAATCGCCATTCTAATTGGGGTGAGATGAAATCTTAGTGTAGTTTTGATTTGCATTTCCCTTATTACTAGGGATGTTCAACATTTTTTCATATATCTGTTGATTACTTGTACATCTTCTTCTGTGAAGTGTCTGTTCATTTCCTTAGCCCATTTGTTGATTGGATTATTTGTATTCTTTGTGTAGAGTTTTTTGAGTTCTTTATAGATTCTGGAAATTAGCGCTGTATCTGAGGTATGGTTGGCAAAGATATTCTCCCACTCTGTAGGCTCTCTCTTCACATTGCTGATAGTTTCCTTTGCTGAGAGAAAGCTTTTTAGTTTGAATCTATCCCAGTTGTTGATTCTTGCTTTTATTTCTTGTGCTGTGGAAGTCCTTCAACAAGTTGAAGATTTGGACCTACTTTTTCTTCTATAAGATGCAAGGTCTCTGGTCTGATTCCGAGGTCCTTGATCCATTTTGAGTTGAGTTTTGTGTAGGGTGAGAGATAGGGGTTTAATTTCATTCTATTGCATATGGTTTTCCAGTTTTCCCAGCAACATTTGTTGAAGAGGCTATCTTTTCTCCATTGCATATTTTTGGAACCTTTGTCTAGTATGAGAAAATTGTATTTATTTGGGTTTGTGTCCATGTCCTCTATTCTGTACCATTGATCTACCTGTCTATTTTGGTACCAATACCATGCCGTTTTTGTTACTATTGCTTTGTAGTAGAGTTGAAAATCTGGTATTGCGATACCCCCAGCTTCGCTCTTGCTACTGAGGATTGCTTTAGCTATTCTAGGTTTTTTATTCTTCCAGATGAATTTCATAATTGCTTGCTCTATTTCTGCAAGGTACATCATTGGGATTTTAATTGGAATTGCATTGAATCTGTATAGCACTTTAGGTAGTATAGCCATTTTGACAATATTAATTCTGCCTATCCAGGAACATGGGAGATCTTTCCATCTTCTAAGGTTTTCTTGAATTTCTTTCTTTAGTGTTCTGTAGTTCTCATTGTAGAGGTCTTTCACCTCTTTTGTGAGATTGATTCCCAAGTATTTTATTTTTTTCGATGCTATTGTGAATGGGGTAGTTTTCCTAATTTCTCTTTCTGAAGATTCATCACTTATGTATAAAAATGCATTGGATTTATGAGCATTGATCTTGTAACCTGCTACTTTACTGAATTCACTTATGAGTTCTAAAAGTTTTCTGGTGGAATTTCCAGGTTCCTCTAAATATATAATCATGTCATCAGCGA
Source organism: Sciurus carolinensis (assembly GCF_902686445.1). Classification (NCBI taxonomy): domain Eukaryota; kingdom Metazoa; phylum Chordata; class Mammalia; order Rodentia; family Sciuridae; genus Sciurus; species Sciurus carolinensis. Next base: position 4,175 of record NW_025920696.1, on the reverse strand, counting down.
ACAGGGATAGTTTGAGTTCTTCTTTTCCTATTCGTATCCCTTTAATTTCTTTGGTTTGTCTGATTGCTCTGGCTAGAGTCTCAAGGACGATGTTGAATAGAAGTGGTGAAAGAGGGCATCCCTGCCTTGTTCCAGTTTTTAGGGGGGACGCTTTCAGTTTTTCACCATTTAGAATGATATTGACCATGGGCTTAGCATAGATGGCCTTTATAATGTTAAGGAATGTTCCCACTACCCCAATTTTTTCTAGTGTTTTGAGCATGAAGGGATGCTGTATTTTATTGAATGCTTTTTCTGCATCTATTGAAATAATCATGTGATTCTTAACTTTAAGTCTGTTGATATGGTGAATGACATTTATTGATTTCCTGAATGTTGAACCAACCTTGCATCCCTGGGATAAAACCCACTTGATCGTGGTGCACTATCTTTTTAATATATATTTGTATGTGATTTGCTAAAATTTTGTTGAGAATTTTTGCGTCGATGTTCATTAAGGATATTGGTCGGAAATTTTCTTTCCTCAATGTGTCTCTGTCTGGTTTAGGTATCAGGATAATATTGGCTTCATAGAATGAGTTTGGGAGGGTTCCCTCCTCTTCTATTTCATGGAATAGTTTGAGGAGTATTGGAATGATCTCTTCTTTAAAGGTTTTGTAGAACTCGGCTGAGAACCCATCTGATCCTGGACTTTTCTTTGTTGGTAGACTTTTGATGACCTCTTCTATTTCATTGCTTGAAATTGGTTTATTTAAGTTGTGTATGTCCTCCTCGTTCAGTTTAGGTAATTCATATGTCTCTAGAAATTTGTTGATGTCTTCGAGGTTTTCTGTTTTGTTGGAGTATAGATTTTCGAAATAGCTTCTAATTATGTTTTGTATTTCACTCGTGTCTATTGTGATGTTTCCTTGTTCATTCCGAATTTTAGTAATTTGAGTTTTCTCCCTCTTTCTCTTTGTTAGTGTGGCTAAGTGTTTATCAATTTTATTTATTTTTTCAAAGAACCAACTATTTATTTTGTTAATTTTTCCGATTGTTTCCTTTGTTTCAATTTCGTTGAATTCGGCTCTGATTTTAACTATTTCCTGTCTTCTACTACTTTTGGTATTGGTCTGCTCTTCTTCTTCTAGCGCTTTGAGCTGTAGTGTTGAGTCGTTTATTTGTTGATTTCTACTTCTTTTTTTGAATGCGCCCCATGAAATAAATCTTCCTCTAAGTACTGCTTTCATAGTGTCGCAGAGATTTTGATATAATGTGTCTTTGTTCTCGTTTACTTCTAAGAATTTTTTTATTTCCCTCCTGATGTCTTCTGTTATCCATTCATCATATAATAGTGTATTATTTAATCTCCAGGTATTGGAGAAGTTTCTGTTTTTTATTCTGTCATTTATTTCTAATTTCAATCCATTATTATCTGATAGAGTACAAGATAGTATCTCTATCTTCTTGTATTTGCTAACAGTAGCTTTGTGGCATAAAATATGGTCTATTTTAGAGAAGGATCCATGTGCTGCTGAGAAGAAAGTGTATTCGTTCTTTGTTGGATGGTATATTCTATATATGTCCGTTAAGTCTAAATTGTTGATTGTGTTGTTGAGATCTATAGTTTCTTTATTCAATTTTTGTTTGGACGATCTATCCAGTGGTGAGAGAGGTGTGTTAAAATCGCCTAGTATTATTGTGTTGTGGTCTATTTGATTTCTGGAATTGAGAAGGATTTGTTTGACGTACGTGGATGAACCAATGTTCGGGGCATAGATATTTATGATTGTTATGTCTTGCTGATTTATGCTTCCCTTAAGCAGCATGTAATGTCCTTCTTTATCCCTTCTGACTAGTTTTGGTTTGAAGTCCACATTATCTGAAATGAGGATGGATACTCCAGCTATTTGCTGTGTCCGTGTGCATGTTATGTTTTTCCCCATCCTTTCACCTTTAGTCTATGGGTGTCTCTTTCTATGAGATGAGTCTCTTGCAGGCAGCATATTGTTGGATTTTTCTTTTTAATCCAATCTGCCAGTCTGTGTCTTTTGATTGATGAATTCAGGCCATTAACATTCAGGGTTATTATTGTGATATGATTTGTATTCCCAGTCAATTGACTCATATTTGTTTTTGACATGATTTGGTTTCTCCTTTATTTGGCTATTCCTTTAGGCTAGCGCCTCCTGTTGCTGATTTGCATCGTTGTTTTTCATCTCTTCCTCATGGAATATTTTGCTGAGAATGTTCTGTAATGCTGGCTTTCTTTTTGTAAATTCCTTTAGCTTTTGTTTATCATGGAAGGATCTTATTTCATCGTCAAATTTGAAGGTAAGTTTTGCTGGGTATAAGATTCTTGGTTGGCATCCGTTTTCTTTCAGGGCTTGGTATATGTTATTCCAGGCCCTTCTAGCTTTTAGGGTCTGGATTGAAAAATCTGCTGATATTCTTATTGGTTTCCCTCTGAATGTAATTTGATTCTTTTCTCTTGCGGCCTTTAAAATTCTGTCTTTATTTTGTATGTTAGGTATTTTCATAATAATGTGCTTTGGTGTGGGTCTGTTGTAATTTTGTATGTTTGGAGTTCTATAAGACTCTTGTACTTGGTTTTCCATTTCATTCTTCAGATTTGGGAAATTTTCTGTTATTATTTCATTGAATAGATTGTTCATTCCTTTGGTTTGTTTCTCTAAGCCTTTCTCAATCCCAATAATTCTTAAATTTGGCCTTTTCATGATATCCCATAAGTCTTGTAGATTCTGTTCATGATTTCTGACCATCTTTTCTGTTTGGCCAACTTTGTTTTCAAGACTTAATAATTTGTCTTGAATGTCTGAGGTTCTGTCTTCCAGGTGTTCTATCCTATTGGTTATGCTTTCTATGGAGTTTTTAACTTGGTTTATTGTTTCCTTCATTTCAAGTATTTCAGTTTGTTTTTTTTTTTTTCTGTATCTCTAACTCTTTATTGAAATGATCTCTTGCTTCCCGTATTTGGTCTTTTAACTGTTGATTGGTGCGATCAATTAATGCCTGCATTTGCTCTTTCATCTCCTCCTTCAATGCCTGCATGTGCTCTTTCATCTCCTCATTAGCTTCCCTGATCGTTTTAATTACGTACATTCTGAACTCCCTTTCTGACATTTCTTCTGCTGTGCTGTCTTTGGGTTTTATTGATGTAGTATCTAGGTTTGTTTGGGACATTTTCTTCCCTTGTTTTCTCATATTGGTCAGCTGTCAGTGGGACCCTGAGATATTGCAGTTTTCCGCTATTGGCTTATAGTGTCCCGGTAGATTTCCAGTGTATCACCTCCCAGCCTTCAGTAGCCTGATGTCTTGGAGGAATCTGATAAAGCAGCTCATCTGAAGAAAACTGCCCCTAGCCCCCTACTGGTTCCAGGGTTTGGAACTGGCTCTGTGCGGAAAGGCTCTCACTGTGGGCCTGCACCGTGCAGCTGGCCATGTGGGAGGAGCCCACTGCTGGAGTGTGGAAGGCTACCTTAGAAAGACTCTAGCTGCCCTGCCCGGCTCCGATAAGCCACCTCTATCTGGGCCTGCCACCCGGGCTGAGCTTTACCCAGTGGGCAGACTCACCTGTGGCTCTATTTCAGTCCGAGTCTCTCAATGCCTCCCCTTCTTAACTCCTGGGTTCTGGAGCGACTGGGGGTGCAGTGTCCCTCTAGGCCGCCATCTTGGATCGCGGTCTCAGGTCTTTTTAAATGTAGCAGTAGATGGAGAAGCACAAAGAGTGCAGCCCTTGTTTCCCCTCCATTCCTCTCCTTCCCTGACCAGAAAATTATAAAAATAATATATTTTGAAAATTGTATATTAAGGAAGTTTAAGTTGAGAGCTAACATATGGTAAAAAAAAGTGAATAAGCACAAAATATTGAAGTCCTTAATTACCAAAGTTTTGAATTGTTATTATCACTGGGCACCGACTCCTGCTATTAAATGAGGGTTGAATATTAATCAAACCTCCTGGAATTGACATATCTGATAATACTTAAACTTTTTCTGATACTATGAATGAAATAACACTTCAATTAAATATATAGAACTATAACTCTATTCCACAGTCTCCTGAAATGAAGATAAAATTCCACTGAAAAATTATGACAGAATTGTAAGAGGGTTTGCAAAGTATAATTATGAAATTATAGCAAATTTAATATAATGAGAAGTGGTAATGAAAAT
>NW_025920695.1:0-34448 GCF_902686445.1 Sciurus carolinensis | reverse complement strand
CCACTGACCACATGCTACATGGACCATGCAAAGTTCACTTTGAGGGAGTCTCAGGAATGAAAGTGTGTGAACCACCCATGGCCGCATTCCTGACTGATTCTGCAGTTTCATTCTGGGCTGTCCATTTCCAAATATTGACCATTTTGTCTCAGTGACTGAATGTGTCTCAAAAGTGAGGAGCATGGAACCTACACACCTTGTGTAGGATAGCTACAAGGAGATGAGGGCAAGATTGGAAGGTTAGATTTGAAAATGGGTCCTTTCTACCTAAACAGGATATATTTGTTAATTTATGTATTTTAAAGTATTTTATTTTAATTGTATTGGTACTAGGAATTGAACCCAGGGAATCCAACCAATGAGAACCATCCTGAGCTCTAAGCTCTTCATTTTATTTAGAGACGGGTTTTCACCAAATTACTTAGGGTCTCACTGATTTGCTGAGACTAGCTTTCAACTCATGATACACATGTCTCAACCTCCCAAGCTGCTGGGAATAAAGTCATGTGATGTAATGCCTGACAAATATTTTATGTATTAAATTGATATTTTATATTATGGGGTGCAGTGTGGTATTATTACACATGTATAAATTTTTAAATGAGTAAGTCAGGTTAATGAACAAATCCCTTACCTAATTTTTAAAGCAGCATTATTGAGGTGTAACTCATAGGTCAACAATTCACCCATTTCAAGTATAAGCTACAATGTCTTTTACTGGGTTCAGTTCTATGCCACCATCACCACAATTAATTTTAGAGTATTTTCATCACACAAGAGGGAAACTCCATGATCGTTAGCAGTCTTTCCCAATTGCTCTGTCTTTCAACATATCCAGTCACTCTTCCTATCTGTGAATGAAATAATTTATCCACCTTTCATTTCTATGTGATTCTCTATTCTGAAATTTTAAAATCACTTTTATGTGAAGAGAATATTTAGGATATTCTTATATTCAATTTTGAAATAAATAAAGTATTTGTATTAACTATAGTCAATAAAAAGACATAGATTGGCAGATTGGATTAAAAAGAAAGATCCAACAATATGCTGCCTGCAAGAGACTCATCTCATAGAAAGAGATACCCACAGAATAAAGATGAAAGGATGGGAGAAAACATACCATGCACACGGACACAGCAAAAAAACTGGAGTATCCATCCTCATTTCAGATAATGTGGACTTCAAGCCAAAACTAATGAGAAGGGATAAAGAAGGACATTACATACTGCTTAAGGGAAGCATAAATCAGCAAGACATAACAATCATAAATATCTATGCCCCAAACATTGGCTCATCCATGTACATCAAACAAATCCTTCTCAATTCCAGAAATCAAATAGAGCACAACACAATAATACTAGGCGATTTTAACACACCTCTCTCACCACTGGATAGATCTTCCATACAAATATTGAATAAAGAAACCATAGATCTCAATAACACAATCAACAATTTAGACTTAATAGACATATATAGAATATACCATCCAACAAAGAACGAATACACTTTCTTCTCAGCAGCACGTGGATCCTTCTCTAAAATAGACCTTATTTTATGCCACAAAGCTACTGTTAGCAAATACAAGAAGATAGAGATACTACCTTGTATTCTATCAGATCATAATGGATTGAAATTAGAAATAAATGACAGAATAAAAAACAGAAACTTCTCCAATACCTGGAGATTAAATAATACAGTATTATATGATGAATGGATAACAGAAGACATCAGGAGGGAAATAAAAAAATTCTTAGAAGTAAACGAGAACAAAGACACATCATATCAAAATCTCTGGGACACTATGAAAGCAGAACTTAGAGGAACATTTATTTCATGGAGCGCATTTAACAAAAGAAGTAAAAATCAACAAATAAATGACTTAGCACTACAGCTCAAAGCCCTAGAAGAAGAAGAGCGGACCAACACCAAAAGTAGTAGAAGACAGGAAATAGTTAAAATCAGAGCTGAAATGAACAAAATTGAAAAAAAAAGAAATAATTGGAAAAATTAATAAAATAAAGAGTTGGTTCTATGAAAAAATAAACAAAATTGATAAACCCTTAGCCACACTAACAAAGAGAAAGAGAGGGAAAACTCAAATTACTAAAATTCAGAATGAACAAGGAAATATCACTACAGACATGAGTGAAATACAAAACATAATTAGAAGTTATTTTGAAAATCTATACTCCAACAAAACAGAAAACCTCGAAGACAACAACAGGTTTCTAGAGACATATGAATTACCTAAACTGAACCAGGAGGACATACACAACTTAAATATATCAATTGCAAGCAATGTAATAGAAGAGGTCATCAAAAGCCTACCAACAAAGATTAAGTCTGGGACCAGATGGGTTCTCAGCCGAGTTCTACAACACCTTTAAAGAAGAGCTCATCCCAATACTCCTCAAAGTATTCCATGATAGAAGAGGGGGGAACCCTCCCAAACTCATTCTATGAAGCCAATATCACCCTGATACCTAAACCAATCAACAAAGTCCTCTTCCTTTACCATGAGGAACTCCTCATTCATGAATGCTCTTTCTCTTGCAACACTTTGAGTAATTGCTCCTTAATTTTCCAATGAAGTTTTGTGTTTCAGAGACATATAATAAATCCTTTATTTTTAATACAGAAAGAGATGTTCAGATTTAATAGTAGACAATCTGTTCTTTGTACCACAACTAAGAAAATGCTGAAAAAATATTTAAAGAATGTCAGTTTGAGGGAGTGTCAAATAATTTGCCAGCTATGGGGGCCCATAGTTAGTGTTGTCTTGACCAAGTGCCCAAAGGACTGTGGAGCTGACTTTTATTTATTTATTTATTTATTCATTTATTGATTTATTTATTTTTGGTACCAGGGATTGAACCCAGGGGCACTTAGTCACTGAGCCACATCACCCCTTTTTTAATATTTTATTGTTAGAAACAGGGTCTTGCTGAGTTTTTTAGTGCCTTGCTAAGTTGCTGAGGCTATCTTTGAACTATCGATCCTCCTACCTCAGCCTCAGTTTAAAAAAACTTAAATGAGGTTGATTGCAGTGGTGCACATGTGTAATCCCAGCAACTTGGGAGCCTGAGGCAGAAGGATCCCAAGTTCAAAGCCGATCTCAGCAACTTAGTGAGACCCTGTCTCAAAAACAAAACAAAACAAAAACAACAAAGTTAAATCAATGGAACACTGAAAACAACTTCATTTAGTAACTAATTTGAAACAAATGGAAGATGAAAGTCTGCAGATAAGACAAGTGGCAGTTTTAGTAAGAACTGAAGAGCTTTACTTAGGAATAGAAATTGGAAGTGTCTTACAATTTCCTTCTTGCCTTCGGCCTACAATTCTCAGAATACTCAGTTTTTCTCACCCATTTCTAGCTCGTTTTCATTTTTCCTTATTTCTTGGTGTGAAAAAGAGCAAGGGACAGGAAATGATGTGCAGAACGGACTGACATGGGCAGGCCAAGCCAATAGAAGGGACCTGAGCCAGGGTTGTGGGTCTAGGAGAGGGTTCCCAGGCCAGTGCCACCCTTGAGTAAAAGCAAGATCACACAGATAGTGTTGCAAGGCACTATCCCTCCTTTCTATGAGAAGAATAATTTATTTTTTATTTTTTAGATAGTATTTTTTATTTATTTGAAAACTTATTTTATAGAAATCTATAGGGTAGAGTATTATAATTATAAAGTATGTAATGATCAAATCGCCTTAACATTTTAAATCAATTTTAAACAAGTAATAATTGTACATATTTATGTGTTATGATATTTTAATACAGGTATGCAGTCGGTATGGATCAAATGGAGGTAATGAATGCTTCCATCTTTTTTGTTGTTGTTGTTATAGGTATTGAACCCAGAGACACTTAAAACACTGAGCCACATCCCCAACCCACCCTTTTTTCTGGTACTAGGGATTGAATCCAGTGCCTTGTGCTTCCAAGGCAAGTTCTCTACCAGCTGTGCTATGTGCCCATCCCCCAACACTTTATTCTTTTTTTGAGACAGCGTCTCAGTAATTTGCCTAGGATAGCCTCAAACTTGTGATCCTCCAGCCTCAACTTCTGAGTCGCCATGATTATAGCCATGAGCCACCATGCCGAGCACGTTTCCATCTCTTTATCATTACTTTGTGTTTGGAACCTTTGAGATCCTCTGAAAAGAGATTTTTGAGGATTCTTACCAAACCCGTGGTCATTTCAGCTAGTCCTCACCAGCCCAGTTAATGGTCCCAGAAAACCGTGGTGGTTATGAAGTTCTTGTTTTGTTTGGTTTTCTTCTATGGGCTGAGAATTGAGCCCACGACCTTGCACATTTTAGACCAGCTCTTTAACACTGGGCTAATTCCCCAACACTTTTTATCTTTTATTTTGAGATAGTCTCACTGAGTTGCTGAGGCTGGCCTTGAATGTACAATACTCCAGCTTCAGCCTCCTGAGTAGATGTGATTGCAAGCATGTGCCATGGTTGTGAAGTTTTGAATGGTGGTTTGCTATCATCTCTGTTCATCACCCTAAATTCAGCTTGCTGTGTCCCTTGCCCCTGTGATTGTTCTCAAATTGCCACAGGGACAGATGTGTCCTAACCATGCCTGCTTCTCCAGATGTGCCTCACCAAGGGCTCCAGGCTAAGGAAGTATCATCTTTTCTTGCCACAGGGTATAAGTTCAGTGGAGCATTTGTGTCTAGGGTAGGAGGGGGAAAGTATCTTTGAAGGGCCTTTCCTTTTGACCTCTCTGCTTTTTCCATCTGCCAACTGCAATGAAATAATTTCAGCATCCTGCTAACCCTGTGCCCCTTCTAACTGCTTAGGTGTGATTTTCTAAAGGTTGAAATCATGGCTGTCATTAAATACAAAATGAACATGGATGAGAGATTTTTTCCAACTCCTTCATTGATAAGGAAACCAGTCAGATGTTAAGATGAAGTCAAAGGAGAATATAAAGAACAGATATATAGGTATGAATATGGATTTTAGAATAAATTTATAATAATCATTTTTTATGTAAGATTGTCATATTGTACATAAATTTTACATATATAATTATAGTAGTTTAAGAATATTAATCTTCTAATCATATCAGGGGTATTTATATGGACCCAAGGTTACAGGCAAAAACAATCTGCTTTTTACAAGTACCTTTTAAAGGGTTCAGTGTGCGGCTGGGTCGTGGCTTAGTGGCAGAGCGCTCTGTGTGAAGCACTGGGTTCGAGTCTCAGCACCGCATGTAAATAAATGAAAAAAGTAAAGGTCTATCAACTAAGGAGTCTGTGGTTTTCAGTGTATTCACAGTATATTCATACCACATTTTCCAAAATATTTTCACCACTCCAATATGTAATATATTAAATCATGGATCCCAGGTGAGCACATGCATGTTTGTAACTATCGCTAAATCCAATGTTACACTTCACCTTTTTTGGTTGAACACTCTAGAATTCAATCCCCTACCTTATCCTCAGCTGCTTCCCAATACACACATGTAGGCAAGATCCAAGTGGCTCAGGATATGATCATTTCTACTTCCTCATCCTCTGGAACTGGCCAGTCACACTGTGTGTTCTCACTGCTCCCTGTAGACATGGCTTTTGATTTCTACTACCCTTTTCTGCATCTGTTTTCCTACCTGTTCTTTAGGGCAGGCCCATCTCCCATTTATTTCTGCAACTTCAAGGCCTAGAAGGACATTGGAAGTGGCAGGTGCCAGTGAATATTTCTGGAAGGCATATTTTCTTGTCATGCCTCCCTACCCTGTATACCCTGGTATACCCCAAGACCCTGATTATAGCTGACTTCCTCCATTTCTTTTCCTGCCCAGAGGGAATTTGTCTGTGACTGGTTAGTCCTTGACCACTGGCTTCCCTGCTGCCTGGGTGAGTGGTCTTGACAGTTCCTTTCCACAGGGTCCTCTACTAAATCTGATCAGGGTTTCTTTTTCTTTTTTTCCTCTATGGTACCAGAGATTGAACCAGGTGTGCTCAAACACTGAGCCACATCCCCAGCCCATTTCATTTTTTAAATTTTGAGACAGGGTCTTGCTAAGTTGCTTGGGGCCTTGCTAAGTTGCAAAGGCTGTGTTTGAACTTGTGATCCTCCTGCCGCAGCCTCCCAAACCACTGGGATTATAGTTATGAGACATGCCTCTTGATTGATCAGAATTTCTGAGCTGATCATCTTGGATCCTCTGCAAACAGGTTTCTAGGCATTTGTGAAGGGCTCTGTTTGGTCTCAGGTGTCCTGTAAGGATTTCACTAGTACTTTTAAGTTCTGTCCTAATTTACAGTCACAGTGTAAGTGATTGCTTTTTTAAAAGTAAGGTGATGGACTTTTTCTTCGCCTTGTTGGCTAGGGTGTTGGATTTAATTGCTTCCCTGGGGAGATTGCTTTGAGGACTCCCCATTCCACCCAGCTTGTTCAAGGTAAGCTATTATGTATCTTTTTCTAAAATAACCTTGAGGAAATTCTCATTTTAAATAATTTTAAATGTTTTTATTATCATTCATTTTTATTATCATTCATTTTTATTATCATTTTTAGATGTTTTATTATCATTTAAATGTTTTTAATAGTACATTATAACTATACATAAGAGTGGGATTGTGATGCATTCATAGATGCAGATAACACAATTTTGCTCCTTTTCAGTCCCAGTACTGTCCTCTTCCCTCCCCACCCCCTTCCTCCTTGCTACTAATCTTCCTTCCATTTAATTATTATTTTTTAATTGTTGCATTAGTTATATATAAAGGTGACATTTGCTGTGATATGGTCATAGGTGCCTATAGCATGGTTTGGTCAATTTTATTCTGTAGTTCCACTCTTCCAATCCCTCCTCCATTCCCCTCCATCCCTCTCCTGTACCTCACTCTTCTCCCTTCTATTGTCATGGGATCCCCTTTTTTAAATTCTCTCATTTCTCACTAACTTCTGCATATGAGAATAAACATTCGACCCTTGACTTTCTGAGTTTGGTTCATTTCACTTAACAAGTTCTCCAGTTCCATCCATTTCCCAGCAACTGACAAAATTTCATTCTTCTTCATGGCTGAGTAAAACTCCTTTGTGTATATATACCATATTTTCATTATCCATTCATTTGTTGATGGGCACCTGGGTTGGTTCCATGACTTGGCTCTTGTGTGTGCTGCTATATATATTGACATATCAATTTAGAATACTAATTTTACTTCTTTTGGATAAATACCAAGGAGTGGGATAGCTGGGTCCTATGGTGGTTCCATTCCCAGTCTTTTGATTATTCTCCACAGTGCCTTCCAAAGGGATTGTACAAATTTGCAGTGCCACCAACAATGTATGAATGAATGTACCTTTCCCACTCACCTCCTTGCCAGCATTTACTATTATATGTATTCTTGATTTCTATTCTGACTGGGGTGAGTTGGAATCTCACTTGGCATTTCCCTGATTGCTGGGGATGTTGAACATTTTTTCATATATTTTTGGTCCTTTATATTTCTTCTTTGAGAAATGTCTATTTAGTTCTTTTACTCATTTACTAAAAGCATTTATGCTTTTTGTTTTTTTTTAGTTCTTTATGTATTTTTGTATATAAATTTCCTGTGAGAAGAGTAGGTGGCAAAGATTTTTTTTGCCATTCTGTAACCTATCTCTTCCTGCTCTTGTTTCCTTTGCTGTGCAGAAGTTTTTCATTTGAGGTTATCCCACTTATTGATTCTTGGTCTTCTTTCTTGAGTTTAGGAGTCTTATTAAGGAAGTCAGTGCCTGAGCAGATGTGATGGGTGTTGACACTATTTCTCCTAGTAGTTGCAGTGGCTCTGGTCTAATTCCTAGGTCTTTGATCCACTTTGAGTTGACTGGTGCAGCGCAAGTGACAGGGACCTAGTTTCATTCTTCTACATGTGGACATCCAGTTTTCCCGGCACCATTATTTTAAAAGGTTGTCTTTTCTTCAATGGTTTTGGCAACTTTGTGAAGGAACAGATGACTATATCTACTTGAATTGGCTTCTGTATCTTCTATTCTCCTCCATTGGTCTTCATGTTTTGAAGCCAGTACCATGCTCTTTTTGTTCCTGTAGCTCTGAAGTGTACTAAGAATGAATATTGTGATGCCTTCAGCATCACTTTTATTACTCAGTATTGCTTTGGATATTATGAATCTTTTATTCTTTCCTATGAATTTTAGGACTGCTTCTGTGAAGAATGCCATTGGTATTTTGATGGGGATTGCTTTCAATCTGTAGATTGCTTTTGGTAATAGGACCATTTTAATAATATTAATTGTCTACTGCGAACATGGGAGAGGCCTTTCCATCTTCTGAGGTCCTCTTCAATTACTCTTTTCAGTGTTCTATAATTTTCATTGTAGAGCCTTTCACCTCCTTTGTTAGATTATTCTCAAGATTTGGGGGGGGGTACTCTTGGTAGGAAAGCTATTGATTTTTATATGTTAATCGTGGAAATACTCAGTTTTAAACCTACCTCCACATGCCCTGCAGCTTTTCACTATTATCACCTCACACCATAATTCCAGCCTCCCACATTCTCTAAGAAGAAATGACCATTTCAGAATATGGGACCCCTAATGGTGGCTCTAATATCCTACCTTAGGATGTCTGGTGTTGAGTTTGGTCTGACACATGCATCAGGTTCCCCAACCTCTGGCTTACCTGCAGCTCAGTCAGTTCCCTCCTGAGAGTTTCACAAATGTGCCTTCAAAGAAATGATGATCCTGTGATGGATATGACAGTTATCCTTATAGGATCATTACCCAGCGTATACATGTAGTGGAGTGTCAAAAATATGGACAAGTATGATGTGGGAATTAAAAAAAAACTTTAAGAAAAGTGTGCTAAAAAGTCCAAACATAATCGTTTTTGTTTTTCATGCTGTTTTTGGGAGATCTCCAAAATGTTATTTAAAACACAAACACACTTGCTTTACTGGTTTGCATTGGTGCATTCTGTCCTTCCCAAGATAAAGCGCTCTGGGCTGGGCAACCCGCAGCTTGGAGAGCAAGACGTCTCTTCCCCAGGTCCTTCCTCCACCTGTTGGAATGAGGCCTGTGGGGGCGGCTCCCGCCACCCTGAGCTCTTTCCCAGGAGCCGCCACCCGGGGATTGGAGCGGCGCCGCTGCGCAGGCGCTCCCCGCGATCTGTGTGGGGACTGGAGGGAGGGGACCTGGCAGCGGGATCGGACCTCCTCCCTCCACTCGGGAACCCTGAGTCTGGCGACTGGGATGCGGTAACCCAGGACGTGCCACGGGAGCCGGCGGGGTGGGGAGGGCCTGAGGCAGGGCCGGCTGGAGGCTGGGCGGGACGGGGGCGGGACAGCGCGCCGGCTGCGCGGGGTGCGCGGGGTGAGCGGGGTGCGCGGGGCGAGCTCCTCCCACTGCGCTCCGGGAATTGCGAGCGCTGGGCACCTGCGGGTATGCGGTTCCCGCGCTACCGCTGCCGCTGCCTCCTCCCAAGCGAACAGGGCCCGGTGCTGCTGGTGGCCGGGCGATATGAAGCGGCTCCCCCCAGCGCGGCCGGATCGCTGGGATGTGGCTCAAGCCCGAGGAGGTGCTGGTGAAGAACCCTGAAGCCCTGGGTGGCCCAGAGGAGCAGCTGCTACTTCCTGCCACAGCAACCCGAGGGCACAGCGAGGGGATCCGTCACCTCACCGGTAAGGGGGTGGCGGGGGTGGGCGGGCCTGGGGTCTCGCTTCCCGCCGCGCCCGCCGCTCCCAGCCCGGGGTTGGGACCCGGAAACTTGGGAGGCTCCTCTGCAGCCTGCGGGGCTGAGAGGGGCTCAGGGGTTGTACGGTCGCTGCCTAGGCTGCCGGGCAGGCTGCGCGGGGTGCGCGGGGCGGGGCCGGTGCGCGGCTGTGCGGGGTTCGCTGGTAGCGCTCCTCCCGCTGCGCTTGCGGAAGTGCCGGCGGCGCTGGGCATCCGCGGGTCTGCGTTTTCCGCGCAGCCGCTGCCGCCGCCTCCTCCCGAGCGAGCTGGACAAGTGCGACGTTGGACCCCGCGACGTGAAGCGGGGCACCAGAAGAAAGGCAAACAACCCGACGAGGTGCTGCTGAAGGACGCCCTGAAGCTCTGGGTGAACCAGAGGAGCTGCAGCTCCTTAATCCTAGGGCGGCATGGCGGGCAGGCGAGTGGGGGTGGGGGTGGCCGACCTGCAGCTCCCAGCCCGGGCTGAGTCGCAGGTGGCGAGTTCTTGGGAGACACCGGGTCAGGATGGCCCTGCATCGGATTCATTTTGCTTTCTTCTGCATTTCTCGGGCACGTCTGGTAAAGACTGCGTCTAGGTTCATTGTTTGGCTTTTGCATGTTGGTGTTTAATTGTTCAGCAACATCTCTTGAATGTTATCCTTCCCCATTGATGCGCCTTTGTTCCTGCGTTAAAGACTGTCTGCTGTGTCAGTCTGCCTCTGGGCTCTGCGCTGGTCCACTGACCTGTGTTGATTCTACTGCTGGCAGCACACTGTCTTGATGACTGTGGCTTCGTAGTAAACCTTGAAAACATGTAGTGTTCCTCCAATTATGTTTTTCTTAAGAATCGTGGTGCCTTCTTCTAGGTCTCTCTTTTTTTTTTTTTTTCATAAACATTTTTGTGAGTTGTCAGTACTTCCAAAATAGCACGATGGCATTTTTATTGGGGTTGCATTGAAGCCATAAGTCAAGTTGGGAGGAACTGACATCTGAACAGTATTGACTCTTCCAACTTATGAATATGGAGTATCTCTATTTCGATCTTCTTTTTTTTTAAAGGAAAATATAAAACTTTTATTGTGTTTCTGTATGTAGGAAATTCAAGATAACCCATAGATAAATTATTACAATAAACATTCATAATTCTAAAAATAACACATTTGCTGAATACAAGGTTATATAAAAAAAATCAGTGCTGTTTCTACATTCCAGCAAAAAGATGTAGAAATTTAAAGTTTTTAAAATTGTATTTTATAGTAACATGCAAATTGTTTATATAAAAGATAAGAATATCAGAAAATTAATCAAAACCCTACAGAGAAAAAAAATTGAACTTTTTAAAAAATATTAAAGAACACATAAATGGTGATACAATATATTTTTGGATCAAAAGTTTCAGTATTATAAAGGTGTTAGAGGGGTCCCAACTGAAATCTGAGCAAAGTTTGTAGTTTTTCTTTTCTTTTTTTTTTTTTTTGGTGTTTGATACATTGTTATTTTTTTCTCCCCCCACCCCTCCCACCCCTCTTTTCCCTCTATAGAGTCCCTCCTTCCTCCATTCTTGCTCCCCTCCGATCCCCCATTATGTGTCATCATCCGCTTATCAGAGAGATTTCTTTCCTCAGAGTCATTTAGATTTATGCGTATACATCCTGTGCATATTCACTTAGGCTGTGCCTGACAAAAGTATTTCTTACTTGTCAATGGTGTCTACTCCCCCTGCCCAAGTTACAGCTGTCCTTTGCTGGAGTGTTGGAAAGCAGTTGTCATGTTATCCTTCTGCCCTGCAGCTTTGCTATGCTTCTTAGTTCCTTAAGTTTTTCTTGATTCTTTCCTTTATTTTTCTAAAGGAAAGCATGTCATCTTTGAACAAATTTTTATTTCTCTTCTCTATCTGTATACCTTCTTTTTCCTCTTTTTGTCTTAGCATATTAACTGTATCTTTCAGTATGATGTTGAATAGGAGTGATAGGAGAAGTTGTCCTTACCTTGTTCCTGGTTATCAGGAACGTGTTGAGTTTCTCCGTAAGTATGATGTTAATTGTAGGGCTTTGGGGGGAGAAGGTAACTGATATTATCAAGTTAGACAAGTTCTTGATTTCTCATTTGCTATGTTTTTTTTTCCTTTAATCATGATTGGGTGTTCGATTTTTGTCAAATGCTTTGTGTGTCAATTGGAATGATTTTGTGATTTTCCCCCCAACTTCTCTATTGATTAATTTTTGAATGCTGGACCATTCTTGCATATTTGGAGCAAGTCCCACTAGATCATGAGATATAATTTCTTTTATATGTTGGTGGATCCTGTTTGCTGGTGGAAATTTTTGTGGTGTAAACAATTGAAGTCAGGGCGTTGAGCATACTAGGCAAGCACTCTGCCACTGAGCTACAACCCTAGCACCTCCCCTGTTTTTTTACTTTATGTGACTGTGAGGATGGGTTTCTTGTGAGCCTCTGCTTTCTTTTCTTCCTTTTTTTTTTTTTTTAAGTCTACTCTGAAAATCACTGGGCATTTTTGGTTGTTGTATTTAGACCATTCATATGTAAAGTGATTGTTGGTACTGTTAGATGAATCTCTACCATATTTGTAACTGTTTTCTATTTGTTGCTCTGTTCTTTTTCTTTTGAACCACTTTTCTGACTTCTTTACCAATCGAATACTTTGTGATTCCATTGGCTTATCTATTATCTTGCCAGAAATAGCTTGAAAAGAATTTGTAGTATATATTTCTTGTTTGGAACATAATTTCCAGATTAGTCTATGTCTACCTTTAAGTATTATGGTGTTTCACATGAAATGTAGTTTTTTTTTTTCTTGTACTGAAGATTGAACCCAGGGACACTTAAGCCCTGAGCCATATCCCCAGTCCATTTTTAGTTTTGTTTTGAGACAAGGTCTGAGTTGCTGAGGCTGGCCTTAAACTTGTGATCCTCCTGCCTCAGCCTCCTGAGCCACTAGGATTGTAGGTGTACAGCACCATGCATGGCTGAGATGCAGAGATAATAGTATTCCCAGATCCTCTCTCATCTTTTATGACATTGTTGTCATTCATTTCACTTATTTACATACAATAATCACTCAATAAATGTTTTGTTAACCCTTTAAACATTTCTTTTAGATTACTTAGGAATAGGAAAAATAAGAAATTTAATTTATCCTCATTTATTTCTTTTCAGACACATTTCTCCTCTTTATATAGCTCAGAACTACCTGACCTATGTGTTTTTTTCTCTCTGAAGAATTTGATGGTTGGGTCTGCTGGAATTGAATTTCCTGTCTTGTTCAAGAAAATCTTTGTTTTTCAATTATGAAGGATAATTTCACTGGACCCAGCCTGGCCAATAGTCCATTCTAGTAATACTACCAATTTGGATAACTGAGGCAGGAGGATCACAAGTTTGAGGCAGCCTCTGCAATTTATTGAATCCCTGTCTCAAAATGAACAAAACAATCAGGGGTGTGGCTCACTGGTAGAGTACCCCTGGATTCAATACCAAGTATCCCGTTTAAAAAAAAAAGGCCTCACTGCACATAAACTTATTGGTTAGTGATTCCTTTCTTTCAACTATTTCAATTCCCTTGAGCGCATGCTTGGAGAAGTCTGCTGTAATTATGGTGTTCTTCCTAGGTTGTCTGCTTCACACCCCAGCTTCCTTAAAGATTTTCTTTTTGGTTTCTGCAATTTTAATATGATATACCTCAGTGTAGATTTGTAAATATTTTTCCTTTTTTTTATAATTTTCTGCGTGGTGTTCTCTGTACTTCTTGGATCTGTGATCTGAGGTGTGTCATTAATGTTGGAAAATTCTTGGTCATTATTGCTTCACATGATTGCTTTCCTCTTCTCCTGTTTTTCCAGTTTGGGGTTCTTATTCTTTTGGGAATTATCCACAGCACTCACGTATTCTGTACTTCCTGTGTCTCTGTCTCTCTCTTTTGACTTTTCAGTGAGAGTTTCTGTTGATCTGTCTTCAAGTTCACTGATTGTTTTCTTGACCGTCCCATCTACAGATGAGACATCAAGGGCAATCTTCATTTTTGTTTATTTCTATTTATTTTGTTTTTTATTTCTTAGAGTTTCCATCTCTCTGCGTTCATGACCTAGTCTTCCATACTCTGTACCTTTTCTTTAGAGCCCTTCGTCTATAAATCACTATTATTTTAGAAATTCTCTCAAAGTACCAAGATCTGTCATATCTGTGTGTCATTCCGATGCATGCTTTATCTTTCAATAATCTGTTTTTTCTTGCATACTGACATATTTTATATATATATATATATATATACATAATAAAGAACTTATTATGTATACATATATATAAGTAATAACGACTGAGGAAATCATCTTCAGTGTGAGTTTTGCTATTCTGACTGGGACTTGGCTCTTTGCAGTTTCCTGTAGCTGAAGGTACCAGAGGCCTCATATTCCTCCATGTCCCTGGTTGGGTCTCCCCTCTGTCCCTGGGTTCAGAACTTCCCAGTCTCCCTGATCTTTGAGCTGTCATCTGCTCTCATTTATCCTGGAGCTTTTGCTGTTGGCAAGGGGGAGGGTCCTAGAATCATCAGTCAATCTCAGTCATCAGTGGACGTGTGACCCTAACCTGTGACCTTCCCATGTGATTCCTAGTCACTTCCTCCCACCCCTTGGTGAGAGAAAAACCGGAAGAGACACAGGAGCCAGAGAAGGCCCTTCCTCAGCTGGGGTGGAGCCCTGAGGATGCCGCATTGCCTTATTCTTCCCTCGTCCACAGAGCTGGGCAGGTCTCCCTGGGGTCTTTCAGTGGGAACTGGTGGGGTTCTGGTGAGAACACCTGTGCTGCCGTGGGGTCCCTTAAGACCGCAGCACTAGGAGTTTCTTATTCTTGTTCACACTCAGCCACCTGCAGTTTGTCAGACTCACTTCTGAAGTGTCCTCCAGTTCATGCCCTCAGCACTGGGGGAGCAGGTCCCAGCTGTGTCCCTGGGAATTCCCCTGTGCCACTTTAGCTTTGGGGGTTATAGTTTGACCCGTGGCCTCAGTTCTTCGATGAATCCAAGAAAAGCCTGTGATTTGCAGTCTGCTTGGCCTCTACTTGTATTTATGGGAGGGATGCTTCCCAAGCTCTTTGCATGCTGGAACTGAAGCTGGAAGTCCCCTTGTGACTTTTTGATTGCTGCTCTGCCCACCTGCCCATCATTTGAAGGGGCTGGGTTGACACAGACCTCCTGACCTTTTCAGAAGCATGTGAGAGAAATCTCCACTGTGCATCAAAACTTGGCACCCCTCTGTGGCTGTCCAGGTGCTGCACAACCTCCCTGCTCCCCTCTTTCCATGTCACCTAGAGTCCCCCAGGCTGCTGTTACAAACTCTGCATGGGTTCTGTCACAGATGTCTTAGAAGCATCTCATAGGATGGGCTCCTTTCTGGGCTTCTTCAATGTCTCCATCAGCATTCCCTCTGTGTTTGCTAGTGGCGTTTCACTGGCCTTTTGAAAACAGATCTTTAAGCTCCCTTTCCCCAGCTTGTTTCTTAACCACTGAGCCTCCGTAAGCTGCCAGTGGGTTGTGTATTAAGTGTCAGCTCTCCATCCAGGAGACAAGACAGCCTTCCTGCCCCCCATTCACCTGACATCCAGTAACACAACCAGAAGGGGACGGGACTTGCCAAAGCAATAATTGCTATAAAAAACCCATGTGTCCTTCCTTCCTTCTGCTGGGGAAAGTCATCACGTAGGGCAGGTGAGGGAGGTGTAGGGCCTGTCATCTGGGAACATGGAGCACAGGGTGAGGAGGGTGTCTCTTGGGTGTGGAGGTTGGCAGCAAGAGAGGGTTGATCAGCAAGTAAATATATCAAGGGTGGTGGAGGCTGGGTTTCTCTGTTGCAGAACAGAGCTGTGAACATGGAACAAAGAAAGAATGAACACGGGGAGTGGATCGCAGGACGCATCATTGTGAACTCAGTTTTTCTGTATGTAGACTATGTATACATACACACAGATGATGTCGTTGCATTAGAAATGTATATGCCTGTGTGTAAATACATGAGTCATATGTACACACAGATCTAGCTCTTTCCAGAGAGGTCCTGGGGTTACCCCGTTAGCAATGAGCTCTCACATACCTGCTTTATATTTTATTTGTAGCAGGGATTGAACCTAGGGCCATGTAACCACTGATCCACATGCCCAGCCCTTTTTATTTTTTTATTTTGAGCCACTGTTGTGCTAAGTTGCTTAGGGCCTCAATATGTTGCTGAGGCTGCCTTTGAACTCACAATCCTCCTGCCTCAGTCTCCCAAGCCACTGGAATGCCAGGTGGCTTTTGTGTAGCAGTCCTCATGAAAGGAAATAGAATTCCTGGGAAAATTGTCCAATTTCAGAGCTGGAGCAGGGAAAGTACAAGCGATGTTGGAACATTTTATTGTGGCAGAGACTATGAAAAACCATGAGTACATGTCCAGAGGACACAGAACCCAGCTTGAAGGGATTCCTACCTGCCAAACCTGGGACAATTAAAGCATCCAAGTAAATAATAGTAATGAATTATTACTACTTTGAATAAAAGTAGGAAAGATGAGACCATACTGGTAAAAGTGAATAAATTGAAAGTTTGAGGAATGGTAAATTTATATAACTTCATCATTTCTCTGTAGGAGGCTTGTGAGTTACAAGGGAAAAAGGAATAAGTTTAAGGAATGAGTGCCCAAGCAGCCACTAACTTAAGAGACCAAGTGAACATCACTAGGAATGGAACAAGATGAAATTGTGTCCACATGAGATGATGTGATGCATAGCATTCCTTCTGTGAGGCTGGCCAGAGACTTTAACCTGAATCTAATCAGTATCAGGCAAGCCAAAACTGGAATTTGCTGCTGAAGAACTGACCACTAATCTTTGAAACCATCAAGCTCATGGAAGTCAAAGATGTCTTGAGAGATGTGAGGGCTCAAGGCAGTGGGTGATTCTGAACATGTCCAATGTTGTAGAGTCACAAGACAGGCAGTTCTCAACTCCTGTTGGCTGGACTTAGAGTCTTTAACTCTACAATGGTGTACAAGTGACATGTGTTCAGTAGAAACTGTACAAGCAGTTTTTATTTTTAGTAATTGTTTAGATGTTAATAGAAGTTTATTTTATTTTTTTATTTTTCTGAACGCTGAGGTTGGAATCCAGTGCCTCCCACCTGACAGGCAAGCACTCTGCCACTGAGCCCCAGACCCAGGCCCCGTCCATGCAGTTTTGAATTTGGATCTTTCCTGGGGGTGTGCCCTGGTCCTCTCTGATGTGGGGCAGCTGCAGAGAGCTGCAGACCTCAGCCAGCCTGGGATCATGATGGCTGTCCAGTGACAGAGTGTGCCTTGCGGCCAAGGCGGGAGGAACAAGTGGATACATCCCATGCATTTCCGAGTAGCAGTGTGCTTGTTCCCCTTAGGACGGGTTTGTGAGGCACTTGGAAACTGGTGGGATCTGAGTAGCAGAGGGTAGGAATGTCCCAGTGTTAACTTTCTGAATTGTGGGGTGTGCTGTTGTGTCGGCACATGTCCCTGCTGGTGTGAAACATGCTGCACACTCTGGGGTGATGGGGTGGCAGGTCAGTGACATACTCCTTAATGATTCAACTTCCTTTAACATTGGGCTCTTAAACAAAAATAAACTCAGACCACTCAGGACCCTCTCGGGGCCTAGTAGTGAAGGAGCATGGGCAAAGGAAGGTGGAGGGCTTCAGCTCCTCCAGGGAGGAGGGAGTGGGTTTGTTCACCTGCCAGTGATTCAGGATGCCATTCATCACAGCAGAATGCCAGTCCTTCACCTGCTACCTGTGCCTTCTGTCCTGCGGAGTCTTGGATGTGTTGTCATATTTCTCAGGGTACCTTTCTGGAGTAGAAAGGGATTATTCTTCCGTGTGAGATGTGGATATGATGAGGATCCTAACGGGCAACACTTACCTGGTGCTTGAAGGGCCTGGCAATAGTCAAGATACTTTGAATGATGACTTAATTTCCATAATTACCCTTGGAGGCATATCGTGGTTGCTTTATCTTCCAAAGAGACCAGGGCACAGAGAAATCAGGTAACTTTCCTAAGGCCACACAGCTTGAAAGTGGTAGAGCTGGGGTTCCAATCGGGCAGTCTGACTCCAACTGCAGATGCTGGGGAAATGGATGTGAGGAAGCTAGAGCTCTGGATACCATAGAGCTGTGACTCTGTGGAGTGTCGGAGCTGTGCCTGGGCTCTCACCAGTGACCATGCTGCCTGCGCATGTGGGAGTGGCAGCTGCACACTGGCTGCGGGTCTGCATGTCCCTGAGCTCACAGGTGTGTTTGCTTCTCTTTTGCCTTGTAGGTGGCCAGGTGGGTGCTCTGGAGGCAGTGCTGGATTCCAACACTGAGGTCGCTCCCTTTCAAGTTCTGCTTCAAGTTCCCGGCTCACAGGTGTACTCTCCCATAGCATGTGGAGAGTTCCTGGAGGGATGCGACGTTCACTGGGCCATAGCCACTGGTGAGTCTTGTTCCCACTGGAATGTTCCAGAACCTGAGGTCTGAGCATGCGGAGCATCTGCTTGTTGGTAAGCCTGCAAGTAACGCCCAGGGAGCCTCACCTGCTTTCAGGAGCTCTGTGCTCTCCTCCACATGTCTGTCTCTTTCTTAGTGATCGGAAGCACACTGAGCTGTGAGCGTGAGTGAGCCAGGCTTCTGAGGGGTGTGTTTCAGGGCACTCACGTGTTGTTGGGTATAAAGTGGCCCTTTCCTTTATGGTCTTGGAGTCTGATTAACAGAGTTTTCCCAGGTGTGTGCATGTGTGGTAATAGCCAGGGGCAAAGCACAAGGGCTGTGTCCGACCTTGGCAGTCTCCACCCCATGTTGCACGGCTGTGCCAAGAGACTGCATCACTGGGCTGCCAGGTGCTGAGGAAGTTTTCCTTGGGCTGACACAGGTCAGGTTTGCCAGGTTTGTTCTCTACCATTGTCCTGCCCTCAGAATGTCCTGAGTAGTGAATTGTTCTTTTCAGGGTTCTCTTGTGGGGAGTGAGGATGGGAGGCATGGGTATGTTCTGGTGTGAGGATTGTGCTGTTGACTGAGATACTTGTACTTGTGCAGGCATTACTTGGGCGTCTTGCATGTCGTTGACTCGCCCTCATACTTGGTTGTGTGCTGAGCATTGAGAAAGGATCCCTGCCCAGGAATGTGAGTGTCCAATAAAGTACAAAGAAAAAGGGTAGGAAAGGCCCTGGGTGGAACCAACTCAGAGTAGGAATGGAAAGAGTGGCCTGTGAGGATGATCCCTGTCTTTTCCAGGGTCCTGTGTGACAGAACAGGGAAGTAGAGGGGAGCCTTCAAGAGTACTTTTTTTCTTTTAAACTAGGTGGAAGAGAGAGTTAAACTATTTCTTGGGTGTTATTTGGCAAAAGATCTGTGGATAACAGGTTGGAAGGGAGACAAGTTGTTATTACTATTTTAATTTCACATGGACCAAAGTCTCTCCAGGCTTCCTAAAGGTGCCTCACTTTAGGCAGAGAGAGAAGTTGTGAGCATTGACTGAGTGGCTTGGGGTTGTAGACAGAGGAGCAAGCCCAGTCCTTCAGGCTAGAGCTCAGACATCCATTGTGCTGACTCCCTGCTGGAGCTCAGGTCACTTCTTTTTTCCTGCCTCCCTCATGGAAGTAAAAGTTCCAGTGTCTCTCTGGCTGCTTTCCCTCCTGTGCCCAGGACAGCATTGGGCATGTAGTCAGTGCCCAGTAAAGCATGGTGGGTAGATAGCGGGGAAGCATGCAAAAAAGGTGACTGAGGCCCCTGTTGAAGATTTGTAAGGCAAAGGAAAGTGACGTATCCAGATGGCCCCCTGACTTTGCGTGGTCAGACTTCACAATTTTTGGACTTCTCGGTCATGTGGAAGCATAGCCGTAGAAACCTTGTACTTTTCACTTCGGCATAGTATGCAATAAATTACGTGAGCTCTTCAACACTTTATAATACATAGGCTTTGTATTGGATGGTTTTGCCCAACTGCAGGGTAATGGGTGTGTTCTGAACGTGTTGATAGGAGCTTAGGCTAAGCTGTGATACTTAGGTGGATTAGGTATTAAATACAGGTTTTTTTGATAGCAATCTCAATATTGCTGTAAATGGTATGAAGTGTCCATTTGTAAACCTGTGAAATTCCTGGCTGTTGCTTGTCGGTCAACCAGTGCCTGTTGCAGTGACAACATCCTTGTGAGGACCTTCCCAGGAGGTTCTTCCCCTTTGAACGTGACTTTGGTACTTCTCCACAGGCCTCTCTTCTCCCAGGAGACACTAAGTGAGACTGTTGAGAATCATCTGCCACTTGGTCTGTGTTCCATGCTGGAACAGCTGTACCATTGCAAATGCTTCTGACACTTGAGTGGTAGGTGCTCTGCACATGATCAAGGTGTGCAGGGTGGTCACAGGACAGTTCCAAGGTTTTCCTGCTTGGTGAGCTGGCCTAAGTGGCCATGGGACTGAAGTTTGTAAGTCCCAGTGCAGTGGCGGGAGAGACCGTGGCACCAGTGGAGAGTGCCAGCTTTCAGTGACAAACGGTGGCTCAGGGTGTGAGAACCCTGGCACGGACATGTTTGCAGAACATTAACACAGGGACTTAATGTTAGCAAAACGATGACTCTTGTTTTTCACTCTCTCTCTTTCTATTCTGATCCAGGTACCACATTAGAGGAAATCAACCAGCACTGGAACTGGCTGGGACAGAATCTCCTCCATACTCTGTGTTTGATTATAAAGACGACATGGCCAGCTTTGTCAAGGGGAAGGTGAAGGTAGGCCCTTTGATCTCGACCTTTCTCCCCATCTCGGGTGACTCTTCATGACATTTTGAACTCTGCCACGTACCCACAGTCTTCACCAGTCCGATTACACTTTTTGGATTAATGCGCAAAGGCAAATTAGTTCAATTTGTCACCTGTCAGTCTTTGCGGCACATAAAGATACACCTGAAATTTAGGAAAAAAAGAGGGTGGTGCTTCATCCTCAGGCCTAATTCCTGTTATCTTTTACAGATATAATCATCCTTTTTTTTTCTTGTGGGATACCATAATGTTAAGATTTCTGTTTTTGCAGAGCAACATATTATTGTCTTCCTCAAATTAGTTATTCCTGACTCATTTTCTCTTTAGCTGTAACATTTGTCACCACGTTGGACCTAGTGCTCTGGTCCCACTAATAGTGGATGTTTGTTCTGCAGATGTTAATTAAATGGAGTTACAGCCAGTTAAGGTGTGAGAAGGCAGGAGAGGAATCTTGGGAGGTATTTGTCCATACCTGCTGCCAGTTACATTGTTACATAACTGGTGTCCTTGCAAGGACATCGATGGTGATTGGTGCTTTAAGAACCTGTTGGGGAGGGACATGTTTCCTTGTTCTACAGTGAACTCTCCTTACATACTTGAACACATAAGCCTGCAGTACAGTTTTCTTCCCTTGGGATAAAACCTTCCCAAAGCCATCCATCTTTCCTCCCTCTTCCTGTTCCTCCTTCCTCCCCCTCAGTTCATTTCCTCTATTCAAAGGATCCCCAGTGTGGAAAGAAATTGTCAAAATAGTGCTGTATACATACATGAATATACGACAGTGAATTCCATCTTTGATGCATACCTATAAAGCACTAATTAAAGACCAAATACGTAGTAGAGAGCCCACTAAAGTAGGCAGCCCAGGGGAGGGAAATGGAGCTCATTCTATTCCATGCCTGTATGATGATGTCAGAGTGAACCCCACTACTGTGTATAAGTAGAATGCACTAATAGAAACGTTGTGAATCTCCCAGACCATGGATTTTGTTTTTTTGAAAACAAACCTGAAGAGTTCCAGCTTTTCGTAAGGGGTGTCAAAGTGAATTTTTGGTTTTAGAGTAAGCAAGAGAAGCAGTCTTTTCCATTTGGGGACTAGGGGATGTGAGCAGGATGAGTGAAGAGCAGGGGTGACCGAGGCCATCCAGTGCTTGGCAGCCAGGGCATGACCTCTTACCTGTGGGGTCAGAGCTGACCTGGGCTATGGTAAAAGACACACACAGCTCTCGGGACACCCCTCATCCTTGCCGATGAACTGTGCCTCTGTGTCCTGTAGTCAGATGGGACTGAGCATCAGCGACACTTGACCTGCCTCTCTTGGCCTAACGTGAACTGTAGTGGTTCTTTTCTCGAGGTATTTCCCTTGCTTGGGAGGAAGGAAATTGATTTCTGCTATGCTGCTTCCTGAAACCCTTCTGTAGGAGAAGGAAAAAGTGTCCTCTCCCTAGGTTCTGTAGTTGAGGCCCTGGAAATGACATCGCTATACAGCAGATGAGCAAGAGAGAAAGAGTTGATTTGAATGCACTCAGAGTGTATACACGCGGCAGAAACTCAGCTGTGTAACTGGTAGGGTGGTTAGAATCAACCTTGCACAGCACCTTAAGGGAAAGCAACCAGTTGACTGAGGACTGAAGTGACAGGAAAAGGGGTCCATCTTCTGGGGTGGTGCAGGGTCGGGGAGGTAAACATGGGGGAAACTAATGGCAGGGGAGGGCTCTCTCCATGAGGCTGTGTGAGCCCCTCATGCTGCTGAGATCAAGAGGTCAAAGGTGTCTTCCCAGGACAGAGGGGGACACACCTGTGCAGATGGAGAGTCCCTCCTGACTCGAGGCAGATGGGGCAGGGCAGACAGTCTTTCTGGTACCCCGTCTTTTTTGTTTCTCAGTTATCTTTGGCTCAGTTATCCTTATGCTGAAGTGGCATGTTTGGGGGTGACAGTTTTAACTCATGACACTTCAAAGCTAGTATGCCCTAAAAAAAGGAAGGAAGGAAGAAAGGAAAGCTGAGGAGGCAGTGCTGGGGAGCGAGAGCACATCATGGCCTTTGTTCTCCCCACTCCTCGGGCCAGATCCACAGGGTGTGAGAGTTGGACCTTTCCTGGGCCCTTGGCTGCTCCATAAAACTTGAAAAATCCCTCTGCTTCAGCTCTTCCTGGGACCAGACATGCAGCCATGACAGTTGGGAGGCCCTATGGCCACCATCATGTCTGCTTGGAGCCACTGAATCCTGTTCTCGGCCATGCCAGTCGGCTCTAGAGCCTGATAAATAATGAAGAAAACAGTACACTTCACCAGCACTGAGGTTTATTTTATAGTAATTATGATTAGATTATTTTAATGTGAGTGCCCAGGTTTCATTTCTAAAAGGACTTATACAGTGAGGATTTGGTAACACCCCCGAGAAAACAGCCTCATCTTAGGAAACATAGGCTCTCATAAGACAGTCATATAAAACACAAATGAAAATGTTAAGAAAAAGAAAAGGACAGGTAACGACAGACTGTCACCCTTGAGAAATGGACCACAGCTTTTATTCTAGTCTCTTCTGTCACCACCACAGATCACAAAGGTCCCTTCTTGGTGGTGGTTGACAAAAGAGTTGCAGTGTCAGATTGTGCCCTCTGCTGTTTCCCGCACTCCCCAGGGATTTAGGAGTACTTCTGCCCTCTAGAAGCTTGGCCAGGGTCCTCCCTTCCACCTTGAACAAGTACAGAGTGGACAGTGGTGGTGCACGGCATTAGTCTTCTCCAGATCCTGCAGTTGGCTTTATACTGACCTTTTTGAACCTAATGAAGACATTCGTTCATGTTTCAAAGAGACTCTTAGGTCCTAGTTGCGTAGTTCTTCGGGGCTGATGTGAGTTCCCACACCAGAGCCAGTCACTGGGTTTCGTATCTCTTGTGTTGGTTCGCTTTTCATCGCTGTCACAAATACCTGAGATGACTGACTTAGGGAAGGTTGGTTTGGCTCCCAGTTCTGGAGGCTCCAGTCCGTGACTGATCGGCCCCCTTGCTTGTGAGCCTGTGATGGGACAGCACATCAAGGCAGCGGCTTATGGCAGAGGAAAAGTGTTCAACTCATGACGAGCCAGGGAGCAGAGAGGAAGGGGCTGGGGTCCCACTGTCCTCTTCAAGGGCATGTCCCCAGTCATCCAAGGACCTCCCGCCAGACCCCACCTTGTGCAGTTCCATCACCTCCCAATACACTAGCTGGGAATCAGGCCTTTAACACATGGACCTTGGGGAGGCATTGAAGATCCAAACTGTAGCATGAGTGTAGGGAGGATTTGGGAAATAATTGTGAATTAAAATTCTCAAAACCTTAGAAGTCAGCTGATTCAGCCACAGCTTCATGGTCAGTAAGTGACTGAGAGACTTTTCTTTGTGTTTTGCAACCTTGTGATGGTTAATTGATCTCTGCCTTTTTTTTCCCCCTCTGGCTGTGGCTGTTTCAGGGTTGTGGACAGGAGTGGTTGTCGTGGAAACAACAGCGATTCCTTAAGTGCCTGGGTGCATCTGTCCTTCCTGCTTCCTGTCCCTTGTGCTCTCTTCCTTCCCTTTGCCCAGCTCCCTGGATGAAGGCCCTGTCTCTTGTGCGTCAGGGTCTGATTGCTTAAGAGAGCAGCAGCAGGCTTGCTGAGCAGAAAGGGGAGCCCAGGAAGTTCTGAGAAGCGGTGGTGATGTTGGAGGCCAGGTTCGTCCTCCTCGAGGCAGAGAAGGTGGTCACCTACTGCTCTTGCTGCTGCTGTAAGGGCTGGGTGCCCCGCCAAGGCTGTCTGTACATCAGCATCAACCACCTCTGCTTCTACCCCTTCTCCTGGTCAATGAAGTCATGTGAGGCCAGTGCCAGCATCTGCAGTATTTGGTCCTTCAAGATAAAGTTGGCCCTGGGGTTGATTGGCATGGCTCCCTAGAGAAGCCATTAAAGGTTAAATCCCACAGCAAAAGATTTAAGTGGGTGGTTGAGATGACAGCAGGTGATACTGGATTAGTTTCCAAATGATTTGTGCAGATAATTAAGTTGAAGTATACATGCTACAACGAAGGAGCTTGATTTTTTTTTTTTTTGCTTGTTTTCTGGAGACAATTCATTTTTCTGCTACCTTCAGGAGCATATCTGTGTAACTTATTTAAATAGCTACTCAAAACCTTTTACTACCATAGATTATGTTGAAGATACAGTATCATATCTGATGGGTGAATATTTCTATAGGAGTAGCATGTACTTCTGCTTCTTAATGCAGAAGGACATCTTTTAAAACACCCGTCCTTGAACATCATGACTGTTGTATATGCAGAACACTTTACCTGGGTCCACTTCAAATCCAGAAATAATTTATGACATCGCACCAGCAGTGGGCACTGTCCTCAGTACTGGCATTCCCACAGGAAAAGGCAAGGCCACAGCTGTCAGTTGTGTGTTCAAGGTTTCAAAAGCCATTGCCATTGAAAGCACTTTCAGAAGCCATTTCAAGAGCCCGTGCTGGGTGGCATGGGAGATGCACACATATGTGTGGTTTTCTTCATTTATTCTCCAAGTGCAGCCAGTGGGAGGCCTCCTCCTGAATATCTGCTGTGGCCAGCCTCCTGCACATGCTGTTTTCTCTTTCAGTCTCACCAGACTCCCTTCTGATGCCTCAGTATCCTGCCCTGTGTACCCAGTCATCTCCTGACCTTGCTTGGAATGGGCCCCAGCCTAACCTTGGCCATCCTTCTTTCTGAAATGCTTTCCCAAATGAACACTTTTCCAAATGCTTTTCCTTCTCTCCTTAGCCTCTTTAGAAACTCCTGTTTGTCCTTCAATACCCAGTTCAGATTGGTCACGTCCACCATGCCTTCCTTGTCCCCTTATAATGTACACCATGTCTGTTTCTGGGCTGGGTTCTGCCAAGTTGGTGTTGCTTATTTGCTTGTAGTTTAGTTTTTCCTATTTGTGCTGCTTAAGTGCAGGGCATTCCACAGAGCAGTCACTTAATGAACTCAAGTAGGCAGTGTAGATGAAACTAGTGTGGGCAGAAGAGCTGGCATAGCTGGAAAAGAGTAGTCCCAGGCCTGACATAGAAATGAGGCTGTTTACAATTCTAAAGGCATAGAAAATGCTATGGCTAAATAAGTGGAAGGAAATGTTACAATATGACATTCATTCTCTGACGTGAAAAGGAAATGATTTCATTTGGAACACTAAGGATTGTCACTAAACCTAATTGTGTTAGGATGATGATATTTGGAAAAAATTAATTATTGCTAATATTCGATCATGTTTTTCCACTTGTTATCTGTATGAGGAATCAGCTAACAGATATGATTTTATCTTCTCCGGTTTTCTTCTGCATTAGCCTACTGCCTATCATTGTATCCACACTAATTCTCAGATGCGTATAGTGGCGCATGCCTGTAATTCCAGTGTCCCAGGAGACTGAGACAGAAGGATAGCAAGTTGAAAGGTAGCCTCAGCAAAGGCAAGGCACTAAGCAACTCAGTGAGACCTGTCTCTAAATAAAATAGAAAATTAGGCTGGGGATGAGGCTCAGTAGCCAAGTGCCCCTGACTTTAATCCCTGGTACACCCCCCCCAAAAAAAATCTGGGACTAGCATGTTTGTTTAAAAATGTATCACCTGCACTATTTTACATTATCTTTATTAGTAGCAGTATTACTGAGGATTGAAGCCAGAGCACTTAACTGTTGAGCCCTGCCCCCCATCCCAACCTTGCTTTTTGAGACAAGGACTAGCTAAGTTACCTCCCTAGCAAGGAGGGATCCTCCAGCCTCCTGGGTCACTGGCACTAAAGGTGTGTGCCACAGCACCTGGCTGTCTTTCTGGCAGTGCTGGGAATCAAACCTAGGGCTTCACACATGCTAGGCAAGTGCTCTGCTACTGAGCTATGTCCCAGCACCTGCTTTCTTTTTCTAAAGTGAAAGTCTTGCTTTGTTGTCCAGGCTGAACCTAAAACCCTGGGATCAAGACACCCACCTGCCTCAGGCTTGCAGGTAGCTTGGAGGTGCACATACACTGTGCCTGACTGTACTGTATTACCTTAGCATTTCATAGAATCTGCTTGTAGTGTCTTCTAAGCATAATAAGAGTCATGTGACACAGACTCGATGCTCAGCCCGCTTCTGTGAACGAGAAATGAATAACCCTCTTGCACACTCCTTTTTCTTCTACCTTGATGTGTGAGTGCTGTTTTTGAAAGTAGATTTTGTGTGATTCAGAAACTTTTGCATGAGTGTTGAAATATTCTTGAAGATGTATGCTATTGGATTGCAAAATGTTGGTCCTTGAAAGTATGCAGTAGCCAGCAACCTGGGAGATGACACTTCAATCTTTAAGAAAACCCTTGGCCCATGAGTTGGGTTTCACCAGCAGCTGTCAGGCAGTTGTGTACTCTTCCCCTGCACAGGCTTTGAGACTTTTGCATTTTAGCTTAAAAGAAACAAATAGAACGTTGGATTGTTATTTGCTGATGCTTGAAGTTTGGCTCCCACTTTATGGGGGATCTGATTTTGCATCTTTTCTCTTTCAGTTCAACTTGTAATACCTTGGGTTGATATCCAGAAATTGGAAAGGACAGCCAACGTCTTTGTGGCAGACACCATCCGGATCACCACACAGAATAAGGAGCGTGACTCCTCCATGTTTCTGATTCCCGGATGTGGTCTTGAAGATCATGGAGCAGCTGGTAGATGTGATGCTGCGGAGGCTGCTGGATAATGAGGTCTGGAGCCAGATGTGCAGGAGCCAAGCCAGATCACCAAGAGGTAGAGCTTCAGTTCCATGGTGTCCCTCAGCTGCTTGACCTTTTCATGTGCTTTGCTTAGCACCTTTTGGTTGTGAGGTCTTCGCTGTGTCCCTGGGCATTGGTTCGAGGGCCTGTGTGCATAGCAAACCCCATGAATGCTCAAGTTTCTTTCATAAAATGGCATGGTATTTGTATAGAAACCTTTTTTTGGTTTTCTGGTGGTGCTGGGGTTGAACCCAGGTCCTTATGCATGCGAGACCAGGGCTCTACCACCGAGCTACACCAAGTCCTCATCTTTTCATCTTAAATCACATGGTAGAAAATGTTTTCAGGGCAGCTGAACTGATTTCGATACCTTTGTCATCAATAGAGTAAGTCAGTATTTTGTATAATTTGGCCCATGGCGACACCAGTCATGGAGACTGTCAGGCTAGTTGCTTGCAGTGTCACTAAGGAATTCAGCTTTATCATCTGAAGTTCAAACCCAGTGTTTGAGCTGGAATTTGATTTCAGGTTTGCAGATCATAACTGGGTAACTAACCACAGCTCTGATGTAAGGTAAACCGTTATGAAAGATCCTATGAGAGACCACAGAGTACTGTCCTGGATTCAATTTTTGACATACTTACAGAATCAGGACTGATCAAATACTACTAGTCATTAAACAGAGTTTTTTTTTTTTCTTTACTGTGAAATTCATATAACACAGACCTCCCCATTTTCAGGCATGCAGTTCAGTGGCATTAAGTATGTTCACACTGATACATGACCATCCTCACTGCCCATTCCACAACTCTTCTGACTTGATTAAACTAAAAGTCTACCTACTACACACTACTACCCTGTTCAACTTTGCCTCACAACCGCCATTCTGCTGTCTCTGTGGAATCAGCTGGATCCCTCACGTAAGTAGACAACACTCAATGTTTTGCTTTGGGCTTATTTCGCTTAATATAATGTCCTCAAGGTTCATCTCTGTCACAGCATGTGTCAGAATGTCCTTTCTTTTCAGGGCTGAATCATAATCCATCGTATGTACATACCCCACTGTGTTTATCCACTCGTCTGTCCATGCACGCTTATTTTGCTTTCACCTTCTGGCTATTGTGAACAATGCTGTCGTGAACTGGGCACACTAATTTCTCTGACACCTGGTTCCGATTCTATCGAGTATTTTTACCCAGAAATGTAATAGCCAAATCATATAATCCTATGTTTAATCTTAAAAACAGCCTTAGTCTTTTACTTCAAAATTGTTTATCTGTTTTAACATTCCTGTATTTTTTTTTTCGATTGACGTTTCTTTAAAATATCCAAGGAGATGAGTAAACCATAGCTATAATGCCTTTGCTCATGAGGCAGTTTAGTACCTCAGCATCTGAAACTCTTGTTTTGTAACCGAATTTTGGAGCAGTTTTCATTTAGATTTTTTGAATTAGGGATGCTCAACTGCTAAAGTTTACATAGATCTTGTAAAATCTGAAAAACTCTGAAAATTGAAACTCTTCTGGTCCCAAGCATTTTGAATAAGGCCGACTCAACCTGTAGTGAATTCATTCAAAGCCATGAGGTCTAGTGTTCAGTGCTAATACAAGGAAAGTCATCTTGAAAACAGCAGATCTCTTCCTCCTTAAGACATGCTCTTTCTTCTCACTGTCTGGTGGGGGTGCATCTTTCTCAGTGGTGGTCCTTGAACAGTAGCATGTTTGGGGTTTTCATGTATTCAGAATGACTTCCTGTCCCTTCCAGCTGTGTGCATGTAGTTCAAACTGGTCACATGTTGCCACAAAAAGTACACAAAAAAAATGCTCTTTATAGGTTTCCTTTTTTTTTTTTCCCAAATTCAACTCCATGTGGCGTTGGGTCACCTCTGATGTGTGATAGTTGTTTTGGAAGATGGATGGCACTTATCTCTTCCTTACGAAAGAGACTCTTGGGGCTCTGATCATTGTTTTTGTTTCCTGGTCCCTAAATACTTTTATCTAGCAGGCTGAAGCATTCCGTGTGGGATTGGCACCTGTAGTCACTTGCTCTGCGGCAGCACCCTGGAACTTCCTGCTCCTTCTCTCACTGGCTCAGAGCCCCTGAGCCAACCTCTCTGGCCTCTGGTTTCCACCATTCTACTCTCAGCATTTTGACAGCAACATTTTTAGAGTTAAATGTAAGTGTGTTGGGCATTGTTGACTCTCAGGGACCTTGTGATCCCCTTGAGGGACCTCACCTTCCATTCTTGCACTATGTGAACTTCTTTTTCTTTGTTCTTTGTAGATATACTTGACTGTCATGTGTAATTTGACATGTCCTACATCCATGGAGTACAGCTTCCCTTCTTGTGGTTGTACAAGATGTGGAGCTACACCAGGCATATATTCCTATACGAACGTAGGAAATTATGTGTGATTCAGTGTGTGTACTTGGCGCAGTGCACTTGCCTTTCCCTGGCTCCCTGGTGCTCCTCTGGAGAAAAGTCAGGCTCCTTTTCGGTTATTCACATCTGAACAGTTAAGACTTTCAATGGGTTGTTGAGGTTTTACAATATTCACAGGACCACACAATCATCACTACAGCCACGGAACCTTTTATTACCCTCCCAAGAAGCCTCACATTAATGAGCAGCCACTCCTTATTTCTGTCTGTCAGCCTCCTGTGCGGACATTTCATGTAAATGAACCTGGCACCTTGTGGTCTTTGTGTCTGGCTTCTTTCACTCAGCCTGAGGTTTCCAACTCTGTCCATGCACACTTTCTGTTGATGGCTGAGTACTATCTACCCTGCTTGAGGGCATGTGCCACATTTGCTGTGTCCATTGATCAACTGGTGGACATGGGGTAGTTTCCACCTTCGACTATGAATCTGCTGCTGTGTTTGTGTGCCAGTTAGTGGACGATAGTGCTCAAGTCTGTTTGGTGCATTCACCTGGGAGGGAATGTCTGGGTAAACACTAGGTCCACTTTCAACATTTGAGGGCTTCTGGCTGTTTGCCAAGGTGAGAGTGTCAGTTGGCCTCCACGAGCAGCGTGCAAGGGCTCCATATTCCCCATGTGTCACCGATGCTCACCCCGCTTATCATCTAACTTCTCCACACATGGCCTTTGCTGCCATTTTTGGAGTACTTCTCAGTTATTCAAACCAGGATGGAATACTTATTTGAGTTCATGAGTTTATGAATTTCTTCTGGTGGGGACAGCGGGCTCTGCTCCTTGCACTTGGTGGAAGGGCAACTGAATGTCTGGATGGACCGTGGGGCTCACAGGCTCTGGAGGGGCATGACTTTTTTTATTTCAGTCACTAAACTATCACGTTGTGCCAGCAAGTTCAAAAGTGTTTTCTTTTCAATCTCGTGTCTGTTGACCTTTCCGTATCTTGAACTCCCCCCACCTCTCACCAGGGACCTTGAAACCCAAGCACAGAAGGAGCTGTTTCGAATCTTTTTCAGGCTACCAAGACAGGAGAAGCTGCACACTCTGGTGGACTGCTCCTCTGGATGCCTTTCAGTCAGTTCCACACTGCAGGATGCATGATTTCCTCTGACAGCTCCATCTGCTTTGCCAGCAGAGAAGATGGCTGCTACAATGTTGTCCTTCTGCTCAGAGAGGTACACACTGCCTCTCCCCTCTGCTTGACCTGCTGTGCACACTTTGATGCACCATTTCATCTTTTAACCCATGTGGTTGAGTCCATTTTCTGTTACTACAACAAAATCCATGATGCCAGGTTTACTTATTAACCAAAAAAAGGAAGAAAAGGCTTAATTAACTCCCAGTCCTGAGGCTCAAGAACATGGTGTTGGGTGAGCACCAGTGAGGGCATTGTGGTGGACAGTGCCCCCATGGCAGGAGCATAAGTAGATGGAAACATCATGTGTGAAGACAGGAAGCCAGAGAATGGGGAGGGACCATTCTTTGTAACAATCCCTGTTGTGGGAACGAACCAGGTCCCATAATCCCTACTGAGGGCTATTCTTCCACTGACCCATCCATCACCTTCTAGACCTCACCTCTTAAGGTTCCACCACCCTTTAATGCTGCCCCATTGGGGATCAAGCTTTCAACACTAGAACTTTCGGGGGACACACTCCAACTATATCCCAACCAGTGCAACTTGGGCCATCTGATGGCCAGGCTCCAGGAGGGAAGTGTGGGCTGAATTAAGCCATTACCCCTTCAGCCTTCCTTTTTTCTCTTGTTGCTATGGCAACCAAAGGTTGCCTAGAAGTGATGGTAAGAACAACATACCCTAGCCCCACACTGTTGATAAAGCTGTCATTCAAAAGTACATGCCTCGCAATTCAAGCTTTTCCTACAGCTCTTTAGGAAGGGATCCTCCCCTTTTGTTGCCAAAAAAAAAAAAAAGACAAAAAAAAGATAAACTATAAAAAGCTTCACCTTTAGAAAATAGGGGGCAAATTGGCATTTATACTCTCGTGGAACTTGTGAAAGATTTAAAAATGCCTCCTTGTGTTAGGATCAGGTCCCTCCTATAACTCTGTGATTCTCTCTTTGGAAACGGGAGTGTGGGCAACCTGAGTTTGCTTCTGAATGCAAGCAGCTTGGTCCTTGATCTCAGGCATCTCTGCTGAGGGGGTACCACAGCTGTTACACATCAAGACCTCTGGGGTCTCGTTTCTCGTAGCATAGGTCCTGAGCCTGATTGTTTAGAAACTCAGTGTTTTTCCTCATATGATTTCCCAGATCTATCCCCTCCTTCTCCAATAGATGTCTTCATTTTGCAAGCATTATCATCAGTGGAGCAAGAAATCCACATGATGACCTACATACCTAAAAATTGATTTTGGAATTATGCATAGCATCAAATTTACCTTGTAACCAATTTCTAAGTGGAATCCTACAGCATAGTCATTTTGTGACTTTTTCTTCCACTACACAATGTCCTTAATGTTGATCCACCTCTTATCTGTTAGAATTCCCTTCATTTGGAAGTCTGAGTAATATTCCATGGTAGCCTAAACCACAGTTCCCTTATCCATTCATCTGTGCATGGAAGTTTGGGTTACTTCTGCCTTTTGGTGATTGTGATTGATGCTCCCTTGCACACTTTTCAACCTTTATATCAGGTCCTTGTTGCCATTATTCCATGTTAGATTAACTTCTGAGCATTTCATGGAGGCCTGCCTTCCTTCTTTTTTGCAGTACTTACTGTGATTCAAATCTTTTTATTAGTGCCTTGCAATTATACATAACAGTGGGATTCATTGTTCCATATTGGAACATGTACAGAGCGTAATTAGTCAGTTCCGTTCTCCAGCACCTCCCCTTCATGTGCCATCTTTTGCATCAGGTAGTGAGCATGGAGAAGATGGAGGACACCAGTCTGCTGCCCAGCCCCGTCCTCATCAGCATCAGGAGCAAGATGGCCTTCCAGTTCATCAAGCTCAAGGATAGAGAGACCTTGGAGGAGACCATGCTTGAGAGACTGAAGCAGGTCCACGCCAACCATCCTGTGCACTATGACACCTCAACCAATGACAAGGACATGGTAGGAGCCTGCAGTATGGTGGCTTTCTGTGATGTGACAGTCCCCCTCTCACCACCTCTGTGTCAGTGGGCTCCAGAGGGCATGTGTAGGAAGGGACCCCCTTGGGTGTGAACACACAATGTGCTAGAGATGATTTGGCCTCCAGTAGTCGGGGGTGTGAG
This sequence comes from Sciurus carolinensis, assembly GCF_902686445.1. Classification (NCBI taxonomy): domain Eukaryota; kingdom Metazoa; phylum Chordata; class Mammalia; order Rodentia; family Sciuridae; genus Sciurus; species Sciurus carolinensis. The sequence goes on along the minus strand of NW_025920695.1, from coordinate 1,574 downwards.
TCCTGTGTCACCTCTGATGGGCTGGGTGTCTCCGAGTGGGCATTGAACGCGATAGAGGGGCGGGTTGGGAATCACACCACTGCTTGTAGGGGTTGATCTGGTGTCCCCCAGGTTCAGGGGGTTGGTGGTGTGCTCCCTGGGTGGGTGTGGAGCAGACACGCCTCTCCACATCCAGAGGGATTGTCAGGCACCCCCACCTTCCTCACAGGCTGGGGTGCTGCCACACTCCAAGGTTGCAGGGGTTGATGCCCTTTGGAACAGACAAAACCTGCTGAGAGAGATCCTCCCTCATTCTTAGGGTTGGATGACTGCAGAAAAGGACCTGGGTCTGCCAGAGCCTCACCTTCTAGAACTTTCATTGACATATACTTTAAAAAACACATTTTAAACTAATATTTAAAATGGTGCATATTTTCCTCTTACTTTTTTTTGTTTTCTTTTGAGGGCTGGACACACATCACCTGTTTTGTACTTGACAAGCAGGTGCAGTGACCACAAGTTTGGGGATCTTGAAATGGTGTATTGTCACAGCAGCAAGGAGCGTGAAGACAAGAGCCCACCTCTGCACCCCGGACACCTGACTGTGGTCCTCCAGCCTTTGGGCAGCCAGAACCCTGACTCCCACCTGGTTGTTGAAGCTACTCCTTCCCTGGTGTGCCATGGACACTGGAGGCTGGGCAATGACCATGGAGGGTGTGGCACCTGAGCACCAGCTCCTCCACCTGGGTGGAGAGGTGGCCATGGATCTTGGGCAGCAAGGGCTCTATTGAGGACTCAGACAGCAGAGGGGGAGCCGGCCTTTCCCCTGTCCGTTAGTGGCTCTCGTGTCATTCCTGCTGTGTGACTTGGGCAGCGGGCGGTGCCGGCCCTGTGGGTTTTCAGGTGTCAACCAAGTGTTCCTCCCACTGGCCGGTGGCATCTGTGAGCATCTCAGTGTCAATTTCCCACGTGTGTGTCCTGGGACAAAGGGCTGCCTGTCCTCTAATTTTAAGAACTAAAAATATTTTTGCTACATTCATACTTTTTCTTTATATGGAAAATTTGAGGCGAATAGACTCCAATTTCGTAAGTAGACTCTATGTGGCAGTGAAGAGACTAGTTTTGACCTTGTCACTCCCTTGGGGACCAGGTGTGGCTGCAGACCTTATTACCCCACACTCCTTCTAAGTTACTGCAGCTCCTGCAGCATCAGTTGTTACTTTTAGTGATCCAGACTGAACCTTTCTTTTCAGATGTGATGCATGCACACACACACACACATTGGAGGTATGGGTATATATATATATGTGTGTGTGTATTCATTATGTGTGTGTGTACATATATATATATGTATATATATCCACATTCATATATATACATATGTATACATATATATATAATTATTTCCTTAATCTATAATTTCCTAAGTATTGAGCATATATGTATCCTCCCATTGCTGAAGAATGCAGGTTATTAAAAGCATTTCACCATAACCAACTCAAACTCTCTCTGGTGTGTGCTTGTATGTCTGTTGAGTGTGTGCGTGTATGTGCCTTCATGCATGTGAGTATCATAATATCCAATATTTCATTTCT
>NW_025920694.1:0-34758 GCF_902686445.1 Sciurus carolinensis | reverse complement strand
ATAAACCAAAATGTCAGGAAATTTAAAAATATATTTCAATAAAAAAACTGAACATAAATTTTCTCAGCTCATCTAAAACAGACATAGGCTTGCAGGTTGAAGTGGAGAACAAGACCCAGTTATATGTTGTTTTCAGTAAACAGACATAAAGAAATACAAAATGAAGGGAAAAGTTTGGGAAAATACATTATTCATGTTTTCTTCATATACAAGCAGCAGTTTCTGTTTTCATATAAGGTAAACTGAATTTCAATGCAGAGTTAATCAGAAGAGACAAAGAAGGTCATTTTATTCTCCTTAAGGGAATTATTCCTTGCAGTAATACTATAGTAATAGCAGTCACTGATATAGAAATTGAGGCATATATACACAATGCATTTTTATTCAACCTCACAAAAAGTATGACTCCATGAATTTTGCCAGTAAATGGATGGATTTGAAGAATATCATACTAAGTAAAAAAAAGAAAAAAAAAAAAAACAATTCCTGTATACAAAAGTTAAATTTTTTTGCTGATATGTGAAATCTATATCACATAAAATATATGAGGGTCAGAAAATTTCATAAAATTAAACAATGGTGAAAAAAAGGAGGATAAGAGGAATAGGAAACAGTAGAATAAATCTAAGTTTTCTTATCTATACATATAAAAATATGTAAGTGAATTCCACAATCATGCCCACCCAAAGGACAATTGTTAGTTTATTTAGAATAAGATAAATCCATTGTTTGCATATGTTCATGAAAATGGTTTCTACTGTCATGTAGAACTAAAAAGAACCAATAAAATTAATTTAAAAAGACAACTGTTTGAAGAGTTAGATGGTTATCCTGTTATAAATATAATACAGTGTATACATATACAAAACTTTACTGCATAAATGTATAAAATTTTATTTTATACATTAAAATAAGTTTAAATTTGAAAAAAAGCATAAAATATCCAAATGGGATTGTTTCCATTTGATATTTTATTAACATTCATATATACCATAAATATATTGGAACTCAAATTCACTAGTAAAAGTTTCCTTTAAGTAGTCAACCTCATTGCCTTTCTATAGTTTCTCTAATCCTACTGGTTCTGGAATAACTAGAGAAATTGGTACATTTTCAGAAAACTGCTCCATCACAGAACTGTTGAGTCAGATTCTTTATTTCAGTGAATCTCTGGTTCGTGGTTGTGCAGTTATATCTGAGGATCCCCTATATTAATTACCATAACTTTCTCATCTGAGGGATATGTACAATTAAGTTCATGATAAATAAAATTACAAAATCTATATTCTTGTGTTGATACCTCAGTTTTATATTTTATTTCATAAAACTGAAATTATCATCCTCCTTTTGAACTTATGTCTATTTTTCTTCAGAGATACATAAGTGTATCACTGTGTATAAAAATATGTTAATAAATAAAGTTATCACCTCCATAGGAGTTTCTCTCATTAAATTAAAACCTCTGTGAATGATCAATTATTCAGTGTACTATTTATTTACCTATTACTTCAGGATCTATTGACATTCAGAGATGTGGCCATTGATTTCACTGAAGAGGAGTGGGAATATCTTCAGCCAGCTCAACAAAACTTATATAGAGATGTGATGTTTGAGAATTACAGAAACTTGGTCTTCCTGAGTAAGCATAACTTCCCTTCATAATTTTTAATTAATTATGATTATTTAATTTTCTTCCCTTGCAAAATACCTTCTGGGAACTTCTCTACAAGAATGTGTTTCATATTTGTGCTTTCATGAAATAAAAGAAAATATTTTGGTACAGATAAAATGTTAAAGACATTCCTTTTCATCTTTAATCTCTCCCTTTCTTGGTAGGTTATATATATTTCACTTTAGAAAAGTGGTACTGAGAGTAATTCAGTGATACAAAATATTGTGACCTGACGTAGCAGAAGACACACTTCAGAGTTCCAAAGATCAAGGAGGAATTCAAACTTCAAAATGTTGATGGAGAATTTTTCAAACAAAAGATTTTTCAGAAGCTTAGATTGATTTCGCCTGTTATCATTGAACATATACTCTTCTTTGTTTATCAAGCTTTCAATTTTTTTCAAATCTTCTATTTCTCTCCAGTGATGTCCCAGTTCATTTAAATTAACCAACCAAATTCCTCTTTGCCAGTGAGTGTCAGCATGATCTAAATGATCTCCTGTTTTTTGTGGGTCTCCACATGGCATATGCACATTTTTGGAACATTCTAGGTCTAACCATGGCAAAAAATTAATATCCTAAATCTGTTCAAACATTATTTATATATTTATTTGCTAAAATTACTATATACATACTCTTTTTAAATACTTGTAAAAGATTTTCTGTGAAATGAATGTAAATATTTACAATAAATCCTTTTTTTGGTAAATAGGGAGAGTTGAAATTTGTAGTTATATAAAACTGTTTGTAAATAATATATCTATCATTATATATAAATTGTTGGTTAAATTTTCCTTTCCCTTTTTCTTTCATTTTATAGGGTAGATTTCATGATGTCAAACAAGTTTTCTCCCTTCACATATTACTGTTTTACTTTTTGCTATATTTTATGAATATATGGCAATTTCTATTACTTCAGAAGTTATACAATATTGAAATTGATATATGCATGATTTTTGTTTCTATTGCCAAAAATTATATGAGCTTTACCTTGTATCTATAAATATTAAATCTTTCTAAATGAGTTTTATATTTTATTTATATTGTTTTTTGTCCTGTCTATGTACATAATTATGAATATTTTCCATAGTTAATGTACTAGTGATAGTATCCAGGGTTACTCTATTAATGGGCTACACCCCAACCCCTTTCTATCTCACAAAGTTATTGAGGATGGCCTTTAGATTATAAATTTCCTGCCTCAGAATTACACTAATAATTCTGGATTATATGTAGTGTCGTGTCCCTTGTCCCCAAGAAAGCACAACACAGGAATCTTCCTTCAGCAGTTTAATCAGGACATTATTATTATAAAACCATGGTTTTTCTTCTTCTATCTCTTGAGCCGAATTCATACACTTTTATACTCTTGCAATAGCCAATCTACTCCTGCCACTTGGCCTATGTTCATAGGTGCTCCCATTTGCAACAGTTAGCTCAACCAAATATGGGCTTGTTTACCTAGAAAGCACTTCAGGAAACCAGCACCATCTTATCATGGTGGCGAGGCGGCTTGCCACAGCTCCCCCTTCTGTATTTTATGAACACAGGTGAAGGTAGAGGCCCTATCCTACTGTGCAAAAGTGGCAGTGAACATCAGTCCCAGAGTGGCGCCTTCTCCGGGCTTTGGGGCACAGGGTTTTTATAGGTTGAAGGGGCAGGTTTCGCACGCACGGTAAGCAACAGGTTTCTTATTGACTATTTTGAATCCAGCACATAGGTCACCTAAAGGGTAAGATTATTTTTCAAATTTTTGTTTGACATCTTCATGGTTCCTGCTTATCAGTGTAATGGCCTCCGGGGAGGGTGTGCTGTTAAGAGCAGGGTGGTATCTGTGCTGCTAACTGTCTCAAAGACAAAAAGGACTGCTGGGCCCCTGTGCTTACCAAGGTTGTTAAGAGATATTTGTCTGAGGAATGTGCGGTTGCCTGGAGACCTTATCTGTCAAGGACGGGAGCGGGGCCTTTCATTCCCCCCTTTTTCTTTATCATTGATAGAATCCTATATCCATTTGTCCATCCTGCCTCGATTATGGAGAGTATTCATCAGTTTGCTTAATCATTTGGTACTGTTGAGTAAGGACCATAGTCTGGATTGTTTAAAGGGAATAATACAGACTTCTCCTGGCAGGGAGAAGGGGGCCATGGCTGATATTCTAAAAGTCCCAAGAAGTGAGCGCACCCTACATCTTTTATAGGTTAAAGTCTCTTTTGTTCTTCAGTTCTCTCCCCCCTTACCTCTCTCTCTTTTCTGCCTACGTGACTAGCCCTGGTTTTGCATTAAGTGAGAAACCATGGGCAGGGGGAGGGCCAAGGTGATTCAGGCAGGCAAGGGCCCAGGGGGCATTAATTAGCATCTCCTTGCTTGCAGTCCTTGATAAAGGCAGGTAAATTTGGTAATCAATGGGCTCCGGAGATCCTTGACACTCCATTCTTCCAGGGGCAGTCTCCAACTTCCAAAGGCAGATGGCTTCATGGCTTCATTTCCTCGAATTGACCTGATTCCCTATTTCTACACTAACTATCTGTCCTTAATTCTGGTTTCATTCCCCCCTTTAGCTATAGGAACTCCCAACTGCTTTAAGGAAAAGGGGGCGCCGATCATTCTGGCTGCTTCGAAGCTGAAAGGGGGCAGTGAGGGGCAAGCAGTTTGGAGTTCCTTTTTTAAAAATTGTGTCAATTGAGGGGCCCAAGGTAGAAGCCTGGTTGGGGAAGAGCAGGTTGTAAACTCATCTGGGGGTGGGTGCTTCTATGATAGAAGAACAAAAAGACATGAGTACTGAAATGAGATAAGTACAAAGTAAATGTTGCAGCATCTGAATCATGCCACTGAGTATCATGAAAATGACAGAAGTCAATCTCTCACCAGGAGGTGGAAGAACTGAGAAATTGTTCCCATAACTAGGCCTAGTAAAGGCTGGAGAGGACAAGGCCTTTATTTGGGAACTTTAACATTGTCCAGGTTATCAGGAATGTAAACACAACATTTAACTCTTAATGTCATAGATGTCCCCAGAAAATATAGTTAAGTTACTTAAGTCATCTGATTTTGTAAAATATCTCTTTATTGGTATAACCTGTGTGTAGTAGAGAGCTCTATACTTCTGTTACTTAGGGCTAGGTAATCATACGAGCAAACATAGATTAAGTCTACCTGTGTAGCTTAGGAAGGTCTGTAGGCCTTAAACTGACTAAAAACTTTTGACTCTGGTGGGTTTTTTTTGATAGCTATCAGGCACATTTGCTGAAGAATCTTTCATTTGTAACTTCCAGTTTTTATTCTAGTGGGTTAATACAAGTGTACATCTTAAGTTACATTTAACTATTATTTTTTTAAATGCCCAAGAATGGTTATATTTTGGTTTTAACTGTTTTGCTGGGTGTCTAAGATTAAGTTGGTCAAATTGACCTGGTTTCTGTCTTGTTAAAGAGTCAGCTGAGCTCCCACAGGGGCCACTTGTAGAGAACTGAAGGGCAGCTTCTTAGCTCCACCAGTGCCATTGGTTAGGCAGGGTCTCCTTGATGAGGTGACTTCCTTTGGAAGCATTAAGGGATGTCTCCCTTTTTCTATGACCCTCCTCTGCAGCAGATGCACTGAGCGATTTTTTTATCCTCTAGTCTCAACAATCTCCTTGATCAGGAGGTTGTGTGACCCAGAGTTGTAGTGCTCCTTAGAGAAGTCCTCTTATTTTGTGGGTTTAGGCTGACTGAGGACAAAAGATCCAAATACTGGCCTATCTTGTCTTTTGTATTTAATTTTAATCTTTAAGTTTGATCTTAATCATCCAGCAAGACAGTCTCACCAGTCATAAAGTAAGAGCACTGGGCTTTAACTTTAATGTCCATAACTTTACAGTTATTTACTCTTTTATCTAAGTGGAGTCTGTAATAGTACTGGAAGTTACCACTATCTGTTTTATAGGTGATGGCTTATTATCACAAGTTACCTAGTTTGTGTGTTCTTGAAGCAGCTACTTTTGTAAAACATTAATAGGTAACAGTTTTACAAAATGAAATTAGTAAGAGTAAAAATATATTTTGTTTGTATAACAGCTATCTTGAATTTTGACTGAGAACCACATATTTCCTATTTGAGATCATAGTAATTTTACAACAAAAACCAATCTGTTGATTATAACTTTAAATAAGCTGAAGTCTGACTTATTTTGGAGTCACTCTAACATGCAGTAAGGTGGGAGGCAGAGCCTTATCTCAGGTAAGTCGTGACTCTTTACAGATCTTAAGTGTTCTAATCCTACAACTAATTTTTGCCCCTTTTGTCATGACCAGCATGACAAAATTTTTAAGTTCAGTGAGGTTCAAAGGAGTATTAGAAAATAAAGGTTTATAAACACAGATTTTGAAGATTAAGCTGAGATCAGATGGAGCTTTGATCTCTGATGGAAATGTAGATCTAAAGAGTTATGTTAGCAACATTTATACATGTCATATTATTAAGTTAAAGACTATGTAAGCATTATTCTTTGTTTTCAGGAGAGTTACAGAGACTAGATCATCTACATAACTTTTTCCCACAACTGCAAAGTGCAATGTTAGGAACTCTGTGCAGCTCTCAAAGAAGTCCACTGTCCAAAGTTACTGTAAGGTGGGCAGGAACTAGAGAAGGGAACTGATGAAACACTGGTTATCTAGCAAAACAATTTCTTTCTGCCCAAGAGCTGTGTGCCTGATATCAATGTAAGAGCTGATAGAACTCCTGTACAGAGCCTCCCCAGGGAGGTTACTGCCACAGCAGTTAGGCATCTTGTGCTCCTTCACAGGAACACTTCCAGGCACCAGGCATGCTACAGTCATGAAGTCAGGGACCCCAATCTCAGTCATTGTTGTCCCATTTTTGCTATAATGCATTATACTCTTTCTTAAGTGTCATTTTAAGAAGTTTATATATATTGATTTCTGAGTCCATATGAACATTAGTTAACACAGTCTAATATTATATTCAAAACAGGAATCAATCAAAGAAAGGCTGAGAGAGCTTTTAACTTTTTTTGTGCAGCAAAATGCTTTTACCTTCTACAATATGAACCTTTAAACAAATCAGGCTGTCACTAACTCTTAGATATATATTTACATTTAAATTTTTATCCCAGTGAAATAAGTAACCAATTTTACATATACCTTACTGATAATATGTCCCATAATAGAACATTAAATGATAGAAATAAATCCCCAATTAAAATTTATTCTTTATAAGTTTAATATTACCATTACAGACAAGTTTAATCTGGAGAATAGCAGCTTGATAAATTCCCTGCTTTAAAAACTTGTATACCTGGAAAATATGAACACATTTAATATACAACTAGAAACCATTTCACAATTACCTTGACACTTTTTTCTTACCAAATTTAGTTTTTTTTAAGAAAAATGTAGACTCTGTAACACAGTACAATACTCTAACAGTTGTTTAACCATAATTGTATAAACCCCAATTTTTAAGACTAATTGTTCTAAAGAATAAAACTTAATAGACACAAAGTTAAGAGTAAATTAGTGTTTCTAAGAAATCCTTGTTATTTTACCATGTCATTTTACCATATAGATTAAACTTTGGCTTATATCAGAACATTAGTATTTCACCTTAGGAAAAACCTTAAATAGCTTTAGCTGTCTCACATACACACAACCAACTTAGTTACACACAGACTTGTTGAAACTTGCCCTTTACTTACACTCAGACTTTCTTAGCACTTACTTAGACCCTCATGTATTCCATCACACAGGCACTTTCTTACCCAGAAACATTTTCTTTTTCTTTTATTAAATACATTTCCAAACCCACAACCTTTTATTCTCTCTTTCCTATCTGTTGACCCCTTTTTGTCCACATTCTGAAACAACCCTAACTGAAACACAGTGAAAGGGGAGATGGTAACTCTAAATCCAAATCTAAGAGCTCCTTGGAGCTTTGCAGAACTGGAGGGGGAGCAGGGGGAAGTGGTAAGGGAGCAGATGGAACACTCACCCTCTGAGTTGAGGTTTTATCTGTTATAACATATCTCTTAATAACCTTGTTTTTAGTAATGACACAAAACAATTTTAAACCCTTTTTAATTTACGAACCTATGAAAACACCAATAATGTTTAAGTATGTTACCCCATGTAATTTAAGGAGTTAAAAGTACTTGATGTTATTTAACAATGAGCATTTTAACTTTGCAAATTAATCAGATGTCACCAACAAACACATTTGAGTAATCCCATACATGTTAACTCTAATTCACTTATTCTGTAAAAACCAAGATATTAGACAAGTGTCCTGATCAGTATTTGCTGTCTTTTTCCTGTTGAAGAAAAGTCCTAAAAACAATTGATATTAGACATTGTTTAACATCAACATTCCATTAGTTTGACCACCTAGAGACTTGCAAGTTATTTTTAAAGACATTTCACTTTTATTAGTTTACCCAATTTAAATTGAACCCTTTTAAATCACGTGAATAAAAGTATTTGGATCCATTTTTAAATTTTAATTTTAGGAGTGCTCAGTATTGATACAGACAAAACATGACATTAGACAGCACAACATACACATAACACAAAATCAAAGGCCTTGTCAAAAAGAAAAAAAATTCATTAACCTAGGTATGCAAGATCAAAACTATTAGCTCAAAAATACAGCATTAAAAAAAAACAAAACAAAACAAGAATCCTGGAAAATGAGTTAGTTCTGTGTAGCAGCCCAGAAGTTTAAAACAGACACTTTTTTTTTCTTTTTTTCTTATCTTCAGGTTACCTCCCTTTCCCGCTGAGACTGCTGCAGCCTACATTCACCCAGGACTTTTTAACCCTTTTTCTTCCTGGTTGAGAAATCAGGTTAGGTTTGAATGCAGAAAATCACAAAACATTATTTCTTACTACTTTGGAGGAATGGAGCTGCTGAGATCTCTGCCTAGGGGGAGGACTGCTTCAAGGACACGGGTATTCCCTCCCTAGGTGGCCATGGAGCTGTGTGGAAGGGATCAGGAGGGGGGCCTTGGACAATTTTTGTTAAGTTACCTCGCACTTCTCCTTTATTAGGAAGTGCTTTCCAGGCAGCAATGCAGATCTTATTAATTTGTTCATAAACCTCTAATGGAAAGCCTGTTTGCTGATTGGCAAATCTACCCTGCCCCAGAAGCATATACACATCCCAGGCAGGTTTGCCCATAGCTTGGTTGCGTGCAGCCTGTTCATTGGCCCCCTCTAACACAAAGGCTCTCCAGTCTAAATATTTACCCGGGGAAACACAAGCTTTCACTAAATTCGCCCAGTCCGAGGGGGTCATGCAGAATCTATTGAGCCCCTCTATTTGGGCGATAGAAAAAGCAGCATCCACACCATAAGTGCGGGCAGATTCTGCTATATTCTTTATCATTTTAAATTCTATGGGTTCCTGATGTCTTCCCCCATCATTGTCCTGGAATACAGGACAGGCAAACCCCAATTCTACATGGGCAGCCCTCCAAGCTGCAGAGTTAAAAGTTCTACCCATGCCTGGAACCCCTCCCACATATGGGGAAAGATCATAGGCTAGAGCTGGTTCCTGTTCTTCCTCATAGTCCTTCTGTCTAAAATCTCTTTGCCTCTTAGTTCCCCCTTCTTTTATCTTCACCTTCCGTAAGTGCTGCGTTAGCTCTTTCACTTCCTCATCACCGTCTGATTCTGACTCCCCTGTTTCTTCTGGTGTTCTAAGGGCTTTTAAATCTGGGTATAGTCTCCTCTTTGGAATAACTCCATAAACCTGCTCTCCTGCACTATGTTTACTGGAAGTACTCATAGAATCCTCGGACTTCTCCTCATGTAGTTGTTCAAGAACTTCCTGTCCTTTATGATTAGCTTCCTGACATCTACCATCAAGAATACATCCTTTTATTAATTTCCATAGTGGTATCACCCCTTTCTCCAATTTTCCCTGCTCCTGAAGGAAATCCAAATCTTTTTCCAACTTATCCCAACTGGCAGGAGTCAAGCTTCCAGAGACAGCAAACCATGGGGCCACTTTATCAATTCTTACAATGAATGTTTCTAAAGTACTGCGTTTGACCTTGAGCTCTTTGGAGCGCAACAAAAAATCTAAAGGCTGTACTAATGAACTAGATGGAGAATTGCCCATAATGAAAGCAGCATTCAGAGCAAGCAGAATGAAAGCGAAAACAAGATATTTTTCTTTGTTGACCGACTATGCAAGGTCGATTATATTTTTCTTTGTTGACCAACTATGCAAAGTCGATTATATTTTTCTTTGTTGACCGACTATGCAAAGTCGATTCCCGCTCTCTCTTTTTCTACAGAGGAGTGCCCCACTATGTGTGGACCCCACTTACCTGTGGTACTTACCGGTGCACCCCCTGACCACTGAAAGTTCTGATTCCCGGGTTTCGGCACCACTTGTCGTGTCCCTCACCCGCAAGAAAGCACGACACAGGAATCTTCCTTCAGCAGTTTAATCAGGACATTATTATTAAAAAACCATGGTTTTTCTTCTTCTATCTCTTGAGCCAAATTCATACACTTTTATACTCTTCAATAGCCAATCTACTCCTGCCACTTGGCCTATGTTCATAGGTGCTCCCATTTGCAACAGTTAGCTCAACCAAATATGGGCTTGTTTAGAAAGCACTTCAGGAAACCAGCACCATCTTATCATGGTGGCGAGGTGGCTCGCCACATGTAGATTTTATGCATGTCCTTTATCTAAATATTTATGAATTTGTTCTTATTTACAGGATAAAGACCATAGCATTTTAAATTTAGCTTTGAAACATTTTACTATTGTTTTATTTTAGGTGTTTCTGAAATTTTATTTGTGATCAAAACCACAAAACAGTGCTTGATCTCCCCAATATATCACATATACAGTTCAGCAATGTTAATTCAAACTGTGATGTAATATATCTGTAGAAGTTTTACATTCCAAAATTCAATAAGTCAATTTCCATGTAAACAAGCACTCATTTCTGTCTTCTCTCATCAATAATGTCCTTCAAATTTTGGATCAGAAGAATTTTTTCTTTGTTTTTTGGTGTCTTATTTAAGTATAGCTCTGCTATATTTTTCTTTGTGGTAGTGATATATTTCAGTTATCAATATGTATTGAGGATTTATCCTAAATATAGATTTTGCAAAAATGTATTACTTTTTTAACTTGAAAAATATTATATAGTTTCTATATTCCAAATTCCTCTATTCACTCATTTCAAGGGGTATTTGGTTTGCTTTCCCATGGCAACTCTGTTGAATAATATTATAACAAACATTGGTGTTCAACTATCTTATTTGGTATATGTTCAAAAAATTATTAAAGTCAGAATTGACCATGTCCTTCTGTCTTAATTGATGTCACTGTTGCCAATTGAATATTGTAATATTTAATGTATTTAAATCATGAAACAACTTATCCCTAAATATATTTCTATTTTGAATATTTTTGATATACCATAAAACTTTGAGATTCCATAAAATTTCAAAAATAAGTTGTTTTCTTTCTCTGAAAAAAATAACAGAGTTTTGCATGGAGTCTCCAGGTATCTTTGAGGAGTACAAAGGTCTTTTAATTTAATCTATTCATTCTGGAAAATAATCGTATTCAACCTTCTTCAATCAATTGCCACATATGTGTGGATTTTTGAATATCCTTTCCACGTTTTGATTTTAACTTTATTCTATTATGATCACAAAATAATTTTAATATTTACAAACTTATTAGCATTTAGTCTTTTCTTTTTCTACTGGTTGAATGAATTAAATATTTCATATGCTATTGAGAACAATTAGCATATAAGTCAAATATGTTAAAATTATTTTCAAAGTCTTCTAATTTTTGATTATCATTTTGTTTGACTTCCTTTACAGCAAGTATGGATTGATGTATCCTAGTATTAAAGTGTTGCTTTCTACTTCTTTATTTAATTTGTCAATCTTAACTTTTTATTTCTTGGAAGTACAGTGTGAGTTGAAATTATATTTCCTTTTATTACAGTATTCTAGGAAAAGCTCTTTTTTATCTTCATATAATATTCTACTTTGCCTCTTTCAAACCTTTTTTGTTAAAATTAAAATATATTTTATCCTTAGGTAACTTCTTGCATTAAACTTCTGTATATCATAATTTGGCCAAGCAAGCTTTCTTTTGGCCAAATTTTTATGTAATACTCTTCTAATCATTTGCTTTTATTCTACATGTTTCCTTAGATATAGAGTTTCAAGTAGATTGCATATATTTTTATTTCTTTTAGATTTATTATTTTCCTTTTTTAATTTATTTTTTTCTTTTTATACATGAAGTATTAAGTTATACTTGGAGTATAATATCCCATGTTTGGGATTGTCTGCAATGTGAAGTTACACTGCTCATGTATTCATATATGAACATTGAAAATTATGTCTGTTTCAGTCTATTACCTTTCTTAAACCCATCACCACTTCCTTACTTTAATTACACTTTATTTAATCCAATTAAACTTATTCTACACTCCCCCAACTTATTGCATTAGCCTCACATATCAGAGAGAACATACAGATTTAAGAATTGATATTTTGCTACCTCTACATTTAACATTCACCAGGATTTCTAAACATCTAGACAGACTAGTGGTTTCGATTAAAAACTTGGTTTTTCCACTGTGTACATTCATTATTGAAGGAAGTACAAACATTTAACAATAGCTCTAATTTAAAGATGTCTTTAAAATATGAGCATTCTTGTTCTTCAGTAACCCAGTCTGCTATAATGCTTCAATTTTGAGAAGAAAATCCTTTCTAAAAATTTTAACAAAACATGCAAAATTTTGTTTACTGATTCTACTTTTGTCATCAATGGCAACCTCTTCAGCATCTAAAAAAGGTGCATGTAGACAAGAACTCATTTGTCCTTAATATATTCTATATAAAGTGCAATATAAAGCAAAGCCCATACATATAGTAACAATAGTTACTTTTGCCTCATTGTAAGCACACTGCTATGGTGCTCCAGAGAACCAGCATACAATGCTTATTACTCAACAGGGATTTTGGTTATTACCCTCCACAAAACATTTTATAGTATTTTTAAAATTAATTTATAAAATGTTTCATATTTTACTGCTTTTAAATTAGTTCATCTAAAATGTTGATATTTCTAAGAAAATTCCAGCATTTTCAAATATATGTACAGGAATGAGGAGTAAAATGCACACAAGAAGAAATGGCTATAATATAAAAATGTCTTTTACACATAACCAGTCTTGCCCAGGATCTTCCCTTCTCATGCTCAAATTTTCTTCATGTACCCTTACCTCTGAATAAATGTGGACAATGTCACTGCTAGAGGTGGTCTAACAATTCCTTTCAAACTCATTTCCAGAGGATATTTCTGATTTTTTAAAACAAACGAGTACTTCCATAACCTTTTAAAACAAACGAGTACTTCCATAACCTTATATTCTAACTGCAACATATATAAGTAACCTCTTTAAAATTTAAATTGCACAGATATAACAAAAGTTTTAATAGGTTGGGGGGTAAGATGAGAGCAACTTTTTCATAATATATATACAGGTATTCTATAAATGCCCTCTAAATCTTCCTGAAGGGTGTTGGAGATTTCCAATAGATCATATAGTTTCTTACCTTGCAGTTTCTTTCTTTGGTAGAACAAACCACAACTGTCCATAGATGTTCACTGTTCCATAAATCATGCTCCACAGCTTTGTTCTCCTTCTGGGATGGATAAGATTTTTGTTTGCCTTCTCAGGACAAGGTGTCATCAAATGAAAACTGCACATAGTGGACACAGAAAGTCCTAGTCTGTGCTGATTGGACAAACTTTATGTCATTAATTTGTCCCCCTTCTGAACTCAGCACTTTTAGTTGACAATTATTTTTTTATATACCATTCCCCCACCACACAATGGTGCCATTTTTTAATACTAGCTTTGGCTAGGATGGGCAGTATTGGGCCAGGAGACTTGACACCCAAGGATTCCTGGGTCTGGGATCAGAAAGGTCAATCCAACTATCAGGTCATGCAGGCAAAGTTCCCAATCCTTCGCAGCCTAGGTCAACCCTTGGGCAGTCACCACAGGAGTTCTGGGACTCTGCAGGACAGAGACTGATCTTTCCCTGGGAACTGCATCTTACTCAGCAGCCTGGGGCTGCAGGACTACAAAAGGCTCCTAGAGAAGGTCATGCTCCATTTCTGGCCACTCTTTCCCTGCCACAACTAATATGGCAGTTTCTTCTTTTAGATTTAATTTTGTTAGCCAAGTTGTTTTTTATTTGTTTCATAATAATTCATTAGTAATCAAATACAATTTGAAAAGTGAAGAATTAACTACTCTTAGTTTGTAAGTTGCTTTCTTTATTTCTTATAATTTTTTTTCTAATTTGCTCAATATTTTCAATTATGATTCCTTGTTTTTCATAGTGGCATACTTTGATTTATCTCACACTTCCCTTTATATATTTTTATTGTCACTTCCCTTTATATATTATGCAGGTTTTTAATTTTTCACAGGGTCTCAATAAGTTGCTAAGACTGACTTTGAACTGAAGTTCCTCCTTACTCATTCTCCCCTATGTTGCTAGTAGTACAGATTTACACACAATTTCTGCCTCTTTCAGACAATTTTTCTGAAGGATTTCTTCACATACAGAATTTCTCATAATTTGTATTAGCAATTTTTCTCTGAATTTGACCCACCAAACTTCCTTGGAATCATTATTCAGCATTCTTTGGGTAATTTGTATCTGACTTATCTAATGTTCCATTTCTAATATTTTGGTTCATTATTTTTAGAGTTGATTTCCTTTGTCTTTATGTGCTATTCTAGTTTTAACTGATTTTTACATTTTAAAAAAACAGTCAACAGTAGATCATAGAGTCATTTTGGAACAGTATGGAAGATTTAAAATAAATTTTACAAGTTAAGTACAGTTTCAAACTACATATTTGAAATCTCAGTTAAATGTGAGAGCATGCAAAAGGATTTCAAGTTTGAGGCAAGTCACAGAAATTTAGAAAAAATGTGTCCCCAACAATTTTAAAATGCCTTTTGTTGTAGTTCTGTGGTATAGCACCCTTGGGCTTAATCTCAAATATCACTTATGAAAAAAATAAAAGTAGAATGACTTCATGATCTAGAAATATCCATCTAAATATATAGCCATAGAAGATTAAATTTGAATGTTGAAGATATAACCTCAGTATTGTGTTCAGTGCAAAGAGTATGTCTCTCAAAATTCAAGTTATAAAATAAACCTATGTGCCCATCAATGCTTGTAGGATTAAAAATGTGGTATTCATATGATATTACTATTTTGCTATAAAATAAAATATATTGTCAGTTAAAGTGATATAGGATTAATGCAGGACTTTACTTTATGTGACATACAGCAGATACAAAAAGTCAGTTGCAGGAGCATCTGATTCACATGTGAAAGAAATTCAGCATGTAATTGTTGTCACCAGGTACTGTGTTTTGTGAAGGGTTTTTATATTGTTACTCAGAATCTACAAATCATTATTTCAATGGGAAAAATATGATCAAGAGTTTTACTGTAGCATATGGTGACTGTTACATAATATGGTCCTGAAAATTACTAATGGAATAAATGTAAACTTTCTAAACACAAAATTGATAATTATATAAAATAATACTTGTATTACTAATATTACATGTGTTATTTCACCTTGTATAATTACATTACAATACAATGATATAATTAGTAAATATACAAAGTTAAATTTGTCAATAAAAAATCACCAAATAATACAAATATTAAAAAGCATTTTATTAGTCTTGATTTCCATCTGTTGTCTTTTTCCAAGTAATATTGACATAGGTTCTGCAAGGCTTTTATTGCCTCTTCAACATTTTTTTTTTTGCCTAATCTTCTAGATATGTATATGTTTTTCTCATTTACTTTTTTTCTATGTTTTTCCTTAATATTCCCTATCCTCTTTAAATTTGGTGAATATCCATTGCTTTAGCATCCAAAAACTACCTGTTACCTTCAGATCTCTGTATCTTGGGAGACAGAAATCAATCATCACACAATTATCAAAAAAGTCAGAAATGTTTGTGTAATGTTTTTTATTTTGTTTATTTAACTGAGAGTGATGGTAGCTTGTAGATTTTTTCCCTTATTGCCCAATACTATATTAGAGAAGAGGAAATACTATGGTAATTAAAAGATAAATTTCTTTCCTCTACTACATTGCTATTTCTAGTAATATACTTATCTTGGATACACTGCTTTCTACAATAATTTGGATAATTTTAACAACATAATTGTTTATGTACATTTTTATGTAACATGTTTCTGTAGTAATGATGACCTTGGATTTACTAATCTGCTACACTTCTGATGTTCTGATAGTGCTAATATTGCTATAATCTCCTGTTATGCATACAAAATATATTTATCCAAGTCTACTAAGTATTTTTTGTAAAATTTTTATTCATTTTAGCAATAACTTGTCAGGATACCCAAGAATTTTCACCAGACCAAAGCATGAGACATGTATTTCAAAAATTGATTAATGAAAAGTATGGAAATTTTGACCTTGACAAATTACAACAGAGGACAATATGGAAAACTTTAAATGAGAGTGAACATCACAAGTCATATTATCAGAAAGCAGACCTAATTCACTGGAAGAAAATTTATACTGGAGAGAAGCCATACAAAGGTATAGCATATGACAAAAGTCTTAATACAAAATCACACCTCATTTGCCATTGGAGTGTTCATATGGGAGAGAAACTCTACCAATGTAAAGAATGTGGCAGAAGTTTTAATTGGAAATCACACCTTACTCAACACCAGAGAATTCATACTGGAGAGAAGCCCTACAAATGTAACAAATGTGACAAAAGTTTTAATCAGAGATCACGCCTTACTCAACACCAGAGAATTCATACTGGAAAGAAGACCTATAAATGTAAAGAATGTGGTAAAGCTTTTAATCAGAGGTCAAGCTCTACTCAACACCAGAGAATTCATTCTGGAGAGAAACCCTACAAATGTACAACATGCATTAAGACATTTTATAGAAAATCAGACCTTATTAGTCATCAGAGAATTCATACTGGAAAAAAAACCCTATGAATGTAAAGAATGTGACAAAGCTTTTAATCACAGGTCAAGCCTTACTCAACACCAGAGAATTCATACTGGAGAGAAACCCTACAAATGTACAACATGCAACAAGTCATTTTATAGAAAATCAGACCTTATTACTCATCAGAGAATTCATACTGGAGAGAAGCCCTACAAATGTAAAGAATGTGGCAAAAGTTTTAATCAGAGATCACACCTTACTCAACACAAGAGAACTCATACCGTAGAGAAATTCTACAATTGTACAACATTCCACAAACAATTTTATAAAAAATCAAACCTTATCTACCATCAGAGAACTCATACTGTAGAGAAATTCTACAATTGCATAACATGCCACGAACCATTTTATAGAAAATCAGACCTTATTACTCATAAGATAATTCATACTGGAGAGAAGCCCTATGAATGTAAAGAATGTGGCAAAGCTTTTATTCAGAAGGCACAACTTACTCAACACCAGAGAATTTATACTGGAGGGAAGCCCTAGAAATGTACAGCATGCAACAAACCATTTTATAAAAAACTCAAACCTTATCTGCCATCAGAGAATTCATACTGGGCAGAAGCCCTACCAATGTAAAGAATGTGGCAAGGCTTTTAATCAGAGATCACATTTTGCTGGACACCAGAAAATTCATACTGGAGAGAAGTCATACAAATGTAAAGTGTGTCAAAGCTTTTAATTCACAATCAAGCCTTATTCAAAACCATTGAATTCATAGTGGAGAGAAACCCTACAAATATACAGAATATGACAAACTTTTATTTGAACATCATACCTTATTCAACACCAGTAAATTCATACCAGTAAGAAGTCTTAAGAATCTGCAGACTGTTACAAAAATTTTAATTAAAAAGGATGCTAAATCCACCACCAGAAAAATCATAGTGTAGAGAAGCTGTAAAAATGTAAAAATGTGACAAAACTTGTAATGGAAAAGTGTTCCTTTCTCACTAGCAGAGAAACCATACTGGAAAGAAGTCCTATAAATAAAAATAATGTGGCAAAAAACTATTTGTTAAAAATTAGTTTTATTGGGGGGTGGGAGGGGCTAGCATTAGGTTTAGGGTTAGGTTTAGAGTTAGGCTAAGTAGAGCGGTAAGAATGAAAGAAAGAAGGACTGTGTAGAGGGAAAAGAGGGGTGGGAGGGGTGGGGGAGGGGAAAAATAAAATAAACATCATTACCCTATGTAAACATAAAAAAATTAGTTTTATTTGTTTCCAATTAGTTACATATGACAGTAGAATGCATTCAGAAAAATTGTACAGAAAAGGAGCATCAATTCTCCTTTCATGGGCTAAAAATGTTGCACACAATGGGAGTGTAATAGTGCATACATACAGGGTAAAAATATTCAAATCATTTCACTGTCCACCCCCTCTTTACAGTGATATCTTTTCCCTCACTCCCTTATGCACAGTCAGAGGACTTTATTCCCCCCACATTATGGATCAACATTTGCTTATCAGAAAAAAAAAACATTTGACCTTTTATGGTGATATTTGCTCATTTCACTTATTGGGTATTCTCTATCTCCATCTATTAATAGCAAATGCCATAATTTTAATTTTCTTTTGGTCTGAATGACATTTCTTTGTCTGCATATACTAATTTTTTTTTATCCATGCATCTGTTGAAGGGCATCTAGGTTATCTGTTGTAAACTGAGCTGCTATAAAATTTGATGTGGCTCAGTCACTGTAGTATGCTGCTTTTAAGTCCTTTGACAGTAAACCAAGGAGTGGGATAGCTGGATCAAATTTTGGTTTTACTCAAAAATTTCTTAGAAATTTCAATAAAATTTCCAGAATGGTTAAATCAACTTGCAGTTCCATGAGCAATGTATGAGTGTCCTTTTTCCCTGCATCCTTGCCAAAAGTTATTGTTTCTTTTATTCTTGATAATTCTCAATTTAGTAGAAGTGGGATATAATTTTTGAATAGTTTTGAGCTGTAATTTCTCTAATAGCTAGAGATGATGAATTTTTTTTCATATGATTGCTGATTATTTATATTTTTCTTCTGTGAATTGTTGATTCAGTCCATTTCCCATTTATTGATTGGGTTATTTGCTTCTTTGCTGTTAAGATTTTGAGTTTTTTATATATCAGGTAGATTACTGCTTTATCTAAGGTTTATATGGAAAATACTTTCTCTCATTCTGTAGGTCCTCTGTTCATGTTATTTATTGTTTCTCTTACTGAGGCTTTTGTTTTGAGTCCATCTAATTTATTCTTTTTTGATTCTTACAAGTATTTGTTAATGAGGTCAGTTTCTAAGCTGACAAGGTCCAACATGTCAGATTAGACATGACCTGACATGGTAGATTAGTTCAACTTTTTCTTCTATTCAGTACAGCGTCTCTGTTGTAATGCCTACATTTTTGATCACCTTTAAGTTGATTTTTCCACAGGATTAGAAATAGAGTTTTGGTTTCATTTTCCTATGTATGAATTTTCATTTTTTCCAGCACAATTTATTTAATAACCTGTCTTTTTCAATGTGTGTTTTTGGTGCCTTTGTTTAGAATGAGATAACCCTATTTATTTGTTTTGTCTAGGTGTCTTCTGTACCTATTCTGTGTCTATTTTGGTGCCAATATCATGCCATTTTTGTTACTATTACTCTGTAAATCTGCATTGTGAGCCCTCCTGCTTTATTCTTCTTGGTAAGGATTACCTTGTTTATTCTGTATCTCTTGTATTCTAAATGAATTTTATGATTGCTTTTTCTAATTCTGTGAAAAATGTCATTGGAATTTTAGTAGGAATTGCATTAAATCTAACAGTTTTGGAACTTTTGACAGTATTAATTCTGCCTATCCAAGTGCATGAGAGGTCTTTTCATTTTCTATGTATTACCTCAATTTTCTTATTTAGCATTCTGTATCTTCTCTTGTAGAGGTCTTTCCTCTCTTTTATTAAGTTTATTCTCAATATTTAATTTTTTGCATCTATTGTCAATGTTGATTTATCACTGAGGTACAGAAATGTATTTATGTATAGTGATTTTATATCCTGCTATTTTTATCTGAATCTCTTTATTAGGTCTAAAATTTTCTGATGGAGTTTTTGTGACTTTTGATTGTAGAATCATGTGTTTGGAAAATAGTGATATACTGAATTTTTATTTCCTATTCATGTCTTTTTAATTTCTTTTAACTTTCCACTAAGTCTGGATCAAGTTTTAAGGACTATGTCAAATAGAAGTGTTAAAAGAGGGTATTTATATCTTCTTCCAGTTTACATGAGTAAGGCTTCATTTTTTGTTTATCTAGAATGATGTTATTCTTTGCCTTAGCATAGATGGCTTTTATTTTGTTGAGGTATGTTCCTACTAACCCTAGATTTTCTAATGTTATAAACAGAAATGAATGCTGTATTTTGTCAAATGAATTCTCTCCATGTATTGAGATGGCCACATAATTCTCTTCTTCACATCTATTGATGTGATGAATTATGTTTATTGATATCCATTTGTTGAAATAGACTTGCAAATCTGGGATGAACCCCATTGAATTGTGCTGCACCATTTTTTGTTATAATTATATTTTATTTATACAAACTGTATTTTAATTCATTGTACAGAAATAGGGTACATCTTTTTGTTCCTATGGTTGCTCACAATGTAGATTCATACCATTCATGTAATCATACATGTTCATAGGGTAATGACATTTGTCTCATTCCACAATTTTTTATACAACCTTCCTCCCTCTCATTTTTTTATATAACCTAAAGTTTCTCCATTCTTCTCTTAAACCCCCAGACATGTACCCCCATTAAATATTATCATCCACTTATCAGGGAATACATTTTGACCTTTCATTTTTGGAATTGGCTTATTTCACTTAGTATGTTATTACTCAGTTTCATCCATTTATCTACAAATGCCATGATTTTATTCTTCTTTATGGATGAATAATATTTTATTGTTTATATATACCAGTTTCTTTATCCATTCATTTGTCAAAGTTTATCTATGTTGGTTCCACAATCAACATCTCTAGTTATTATAGAAATGCAAATTAATACAACTCTACATCTTCTTCCAGTTACAATTTGTATTATCAAGAACACAAGCAAAAAAGTTCAACATCTGTGGTAATAAGAGAAATGCAAATCAAAACCACCCTAAGATTCCATCTCACCCCAATTAGAATGGTGATTATCAAGAATACAAGCAACAACAGGTTTTTGCGAGGATGTGGAGAGAAAGGTACACTCAAACATTGCTGGTGGGGCTGCAAATTAGTGCAGTCACTCTGAAAAGCAGTGTGGAGACTCATTAGAAAACTTGGAATGGAACCACCATTTGACCCAGCTATCCCACTCCTTGGCCTATACCCAAAGGACTTAAAATCAGCGTATTACAGAGATACAGCTACATCAATGTTGACAGCTGCTCAGTTCACAATAGCCAGATTGTGGAACCAACCTAGATGTCCTTCAATTGATGAATGGTTAAAGAAACTGTGGTATGTATATACAATGGAATATTACTCAGCCATAAAGAATGATAAAATTATGGCATTTGCAGGCAAATGGATGAAATTGGAGAATATCATGCTAAGTGAGATAAGCCAATCTCAAAAAACCAAAGGACAAATGATATCACTAATAAGTGGATGATGACACATAATAGTGAGTGGGAGGGGTTAGTGTTAGGTTTAGAGTTAGGGTTAGGGAGGGGGCAAGAATGGAGGAAGGAAGGACTGTATACAGGGAAAAGAGGGATGGGAGGGATGGGGAGGAAGGGAAAAAATAACAGAATGAACCAAACAACATTACCCTATGTAAATTTATGATTACACAAATGGTATGCCTTTACACCATGTAGAAACAGAGAAACAACATGTATACCATTTGTTTACAATAAAAAAAATGAACACAAGCAATAGTAGTTGTTGGCCTGGATGTGGGAAAAAAAGACACATTTTTACATTGCTAGTGTAGTTGCAAATTTGTGCAGCCACTCTGGAAAGGAATGTTTAGGTTCCTTAGGAAACTTGGAATAAATCCACCCTTTGACACACTTTTTCACTCCTCAGTTTATACACAAAGGACTTAAAATTAGCATACTACAGTAATATAGTCACAACAAACTTTATACCAGAACGGTCTTATTAATGTGTCTTTGTGAATTGACAGAATTTTATTAAGACATTCTAGGTCTGGTTCATCAGGGATATTTATCTGAATTTTTAATTCCTTGATGTGTCTTAGTCTTTTTTAATTTTTATTAACATGATACTAGTCTCATGGAGTAAATTAGGAAGGATTCTCTTTTTTCTATTTCATGGTATAATTTGAGGAGTATTGGCATTAATTCTTCTTTGAAAGCCTTGTGGAACTCAACTGAGAATTGGTCTCTGGTACATGGTTTCTCTTGGTTGGCAGACTTTTGATAGTGTCTTCAATTTTATTGCTTATAATTGGTTTGTTTACATTGTGTATATTCTCTTCATTTGGTTTGAGTAATTTATGTACCTTTTGAAATTTGTCAACATATTCAAGATTTTCTATTTGATTAAAGTAAAAATTTTCAAAATAATTTCTAATTTTCTACTGTAATTAAGTAGTGTCCATCATGATATTTCCATATTTATCCTGAATTTTGATGATTTGGATTTTCTCTCTCTTTCATTTAAATAGTCCAGCTAAAGGTTTATAAATTTATTTTCTTAAAAAACCAAGTTTCATTTTTCTCATTATTTTAGAACTGTTTCTTTTGTTATAATTTCATTGATTTCAAATCTAGTTTTAATTGTTCCCTGTATTTTACTAGTTTTGGTGTTGATTTGCCCTTCTTTTTCTAGGACTTTGAGATATAAAGTTAGAATATTTGTTTGTTGACCTTTAATTCTTTCAGTGTTTAACTCAATGCAATGAACTTTTCTTTTAGTACTTCCTTCATATTGTCCCAGATAATTTGACATGTTCTATAGGTGTTGTCACTTACCTCTAAGTACATTTTATTTCCCCTATTTCCAGTATTAGTAGTGTTTGAAGACGCAGTCTATATGCCGAGGAATTTGTGGGTTGAACATGAACAGTGTTGCGTTTCATAGTGTGTCTTCTCTGAAGTTATTTTTCAGGAAGACCCTCTCCAGCTTTGATGTGAGCATCTACTGCTAGCATTCAGGACTGTCTCGGGGATTTACAACCTACTCTCAAAATATCATTGGAACTCCAGTGTCAAGAAGACTGGAGCCCTTTTATGCACTCTTGTTAATTTTGATGGACCTCCTCAAGAGATGCAGCATAGAATTGGGTGTAAGAATAACAACAACTCGGGGTGTGAGCTGCTCTCATGTTTACCGGGGATCTGGGAATGAATGCATTGTGCTTTGGAGGGTAAGGAATGACGCAAAACACCTCTTTCCAAGATCTCACACCGGAAGGAGGAAACCAGAGACTAGAGGCATAATGCATGTGGGCGGGGCATAGAAACATGGCAAGAAACACAGCGGATTTGACACTTTGCAAATGCTTGTGTATGCTTTCCTTCTCAGTAATTCTATTAAAGTGTTGGTTATTATGGAACCACTTCTGGTTTGATATTCATGCTTTACCAGTTTAGGGTCTTCACACATGAATATCCATAGACCTTAGGGGGGATTAATTTTCTGAGATTGTGGTGAAGTCTTCATTCGGAGAGCCAGGGATTAGAGTTGCATATTCCAGGATCAGCTGGTTTAAATTCTTCGTCGGGGGGGTGGTGCTGTGATGTTAGGAAAGCCTTTGCTCACGGTTCTTGTGCCAGAAAAATATAGGAATCAGTATACGTAATTTGGGCTGTCCCTTGTGAGCAACAGAAAGAGACAGAACTTTCAAGGTTATTGATGTACTTGCAATGACATTAGCGTCGGTGTTCATGTTTGCATACAGAATGAACGGAAAATCACTATTTCCAGTATTAGTAGTGTTTGAAGACGCAGTCTATATGCCGAGGAATTTGTGGGTTGAACATGAACAGTGTTGTGTTTCATAGTGTCTCTTCTCTGAAGTTATTTTCCAGGAAGACCCTCTCCAGCTTTTCTTGCCCCACAAATGTCCGCCCTCTCCCATTTTGAAATTCAGTTTGGAAGCTCTGCACCATTCCACCATTGCAGCAGGGTCTATGTTCAAAGCTGGTGTTATGCCCTGTGAAACTGAGCTCATCATGCCCTCACCAGGCTTTTATTTCATCACGGGCTTGTAGGCTGCTGCCTCCCCAGGCTGGGTAGATGACTCCTGGCAATGTCCCACAGACCCTTGAGACCGAGGGGCTGTTGTCTTGTCAAGAAGACGAACCATTTGTGAATGCAGATTGGCAAGACACTTCTGCATCTTGAGATGATTTGACGTGCCCCTGGAAAAATCCCACCAGGTAAGATTCTGGGTGCAGCAGAGTTGTAATGTAGCTGCCAAGCAGGTGGGACCTGGCAGTCGCAGTGAGCACAGAACTACTCACCTTTCTTGTCAGGACCGTCCTGTACTGCATCGAACATGATGAGTGGATGACTCCCTCCTTTCTTCATGAGACACCAGAGGAGCCAAACACCTTCACGTGGAGCACGGATATCCCATGTTCCAGCTGTCTCCTTTGCAGTCTTTGTAGGTTAGTAGGGGAAACCCGACAGATGGAATGTGATGTGTCCCAATTCAATGATCACCTCAGCCCCGGCACTGCACTGCATGTTCCAGTGAGCAGAGCGCTCACCATCCATGTCTCTGTGTGTCTGCTAGGCCTCTAGGCTTGTTTCCTGACTCTGAAGGCAAACGAGGCATTCCTAGTCCTTGAGGAGTGGGGACGGAGTGGAAATCCCTGGTTCCTTCAGTAAGGTGGTTGAGCCACTTCTTCTCAGGCAGTCCTGGGTACCAGTCTGTTGCACTGGACATTGTGGAGATTCATAGCCTGCAGAAGAACCAGGTGTGCTGGCTGTCAGTATGAATGGTGGGACCAAGGGATCACAGCACCACCTAACGTGCCTGGGTGGAAGTCTGAGCTGTCAGGTTTCACTGGGAAACCTGGTCCTGCCTGGATGTGGAGGGATTTATAGCCCACGGGGATGCATGCCGCTATACAACCTGGTTTCTAGTTGACCAGTCAACAAGGATAGAATCATTTCTTTAAAAACACAAGACCCTGGCACATGCTCCCTTCCTCTACACTCTTATCCTCACAGCTGAGCCGGTGCTAGACTTGAATGTGGGCTGGAAGCATTAGGAGCAGAATGGTCTCTGCTTGCCATGGGATCCATGATGTCATCGTGTTCTTGGGCCGCTCCTCTGTGACCCAGGTGGAATCAGTGGTGCAGGCGCCATGTCATGTGAGCCATTCTTCAAAGATCATGTTGCCCAAGGTTTCACAAACCCTCTCGAGAGTGCAACCAAGTGCCATCTACTAGGGGAGACTAAAAGGCCCACACCCTTCACAACAGAGCTGCCCAGAGCCTGCTCCCTCCCCTTTGATTAGAGGACTTCTCCCATGAATGTTTCCCATATCGCAGGAGAACTGGTAAGCAATTGATGCATTTTTTGAGCAGAAGTGAATACACCTGAATGAATGTAGAATCAAGGATATGACTTTCAGCCATGACCCTTGTGTAATGAATCTTGAGAGTAATAACAGAAATCAAAAGGAGCAGAAAATAGAAACTGGATCAGCAATGTTGTCTTTTTGCCAACACGTGTCGCTTCTGGGACCCAAATCCCATGAGCCATCAGCTCTTGCCTTTGCCTTGTTAGACCTCACTACAACACCAAGCTAAGTTGCTGAAGCACCCCCTCATTGAGGGAAACAGACACAGCAGAGGAAGAACAACTTCCTCTGGCTCAACCTATCCTCAGATGATGGGCAAGATCCATCACCAAATCTGGATTGTACATTATGCACAGGACTCTGCTGTTTAGAAGTTGGAAAAGAAAATGACAAACGGAAAAATATGAAAAGCAAGGAATCGAGGACTTAATCAGTAGATTGTGAATATATTGGTTAGGGTTGCATATGTGAATTAACACAAAGTCTCCATTCGTAGTCAACTCTTGAGCATATTCTCTATCCCACATATTCCTGCCTCTGCCCCTGCTCCTGACGTCCTTGGATCCCTATTACACATTTGGGTTCAGAGATCACTTACATCTGTTTTCCTCCTTAAGTGAAGAGGGGAGAAATCTGTCCCCGAGAACACACCACTGGTCTTTGGTATTGGCACGCAAACAAGTTCCTTGCTGGATTGTCCCGAATAAGGGGATTAAGAATTCCTTAGGGGTTTTTTTTGGCTTGGTCATGATTGCTCATCTGCATACTTTTTCACCAATTAGTAGTGTTAGTGATCAAGTGTAGTATCTCAGAGCAGCCGTTCCTGGGTGGGCTAAATAGCCCATCCCCTAGAGAGGCTGCCTCCCATGCTGGAGGCCATGGCTCGAGACTCCAGCATGGTTAGATCATGGAAAATATGAACAAACCAGCAAGAAGAGAGCCTCCAAACCCTCCATCCTCTCACCCCTTACTTTTCTTTTCTCCTCTCTTCAAAAAATTATTCAAAACTGGAAATCACTACCAAGTTCACGTGCAAACCTTTTCCATGAACACCTTTCAGTTTGAAAATGTGCTCCAAGAGAGGAGTGCTGCACACTCACCTGCATTCCTTCACAGTATTACTTCCACCACCTCACTCTACTCTCCTTCAGACAGAGATCACTGGTCTCTCAGGACTATGCTTATGCGAGCAATTCTTCTCCACCTTCCTCCTCTGCGCATTTTTCACCAGCTTTCGGTGGCAGGAAATTCAAAATGACAACCGCACATATACCTGGCTCTCTCCAGGCTACTTGGACATACTCCCATACTGTCTGCCGATGAAGGGAACTTCCACTCTTGAGCACTTTCCACCTGAACCTCAATGCCAAGTGCAAAACCAAGAGGTGAACACAAAAGACAGCCGCTCTTGTCCTGGAGTTCCTCTCACAGTTTGTCTATGCAGTGGCTTGCTTGTGACTTCTGCATGAATAATGGTAGGATTTGGGACAGAATTGATGTGAGCATCTACTGCTAGCATTCAGGACTGTCAGGGGGATTTACAACCTACTCTCAAAATATCATTGGAACTCCAGTGTCAAGAAGAATGGAGCCCTTTTATGCACTCTTGTTAATTTTGATGGACCTCCTCAAGAGATGCAGCCTAGAATTGGGTGAAGTATAACAACAACTCAGGGTGTGAGCTGCTCTCATGTTTACCGGGGATCTGGGAATGAATGCATTGTGCTTTGGAGGGTAAGGAATGACGCAAAACACCTCTTTCCAAGATCTCACACCGGAAGGAGGAAACCAGAGACTAGAGGCATAAGGCATGTGGGCGTGGCATAGAAACATGGAAAGAAACACAGCGGAATTGACACTTTGCAAATGCTTGTGTATGCTTTTCCTTCTCAGTAGTTCTATTAAAATGTTGGTTATTATGGAACCACTTCTGGTTTGATATTCATTCTTTACCAGTTTAGGGTCTTCACACATGAATATCCATAGACCTTAGGGGGATTAATTTTCTGAGGTTGTGGTGAAGTCTTCTTTCGGAGAGCCAGGGATTAGAGTTGCATATTCCAGGATCAGCTGATTTAAATCCTTCATCAGGTGGGGGTGGTGCTGTGATGTTAGGAAATCCTTTGCTCACGGTTCTTGTGCCAGAAAAATATAGGAATCAGTATACGTATATTGGGCTGTCCCTTGTGAGCAACAGAATGAGACAGAACTTTCAAAGTTATTAATGTACTTGCAATGACATTATCGTCGGTGTTCATGTTTGCATACAGAATGAACGGGAAATAACTATTTCCAGTATTAGTAGTGTGTGAAGACACAGTCTATATGCCGAGGAATTTCTGGGTAGAACATGAACACTGTTGCATTTCATAGTGTGTCTTCTCTGAAGTTATTTTCCAGGAAGACCCTCTCCAGCTCTTCTTGCCCAAAAATGTCCGCCCTCTCCCATTTTGAAAATTCAGTTTGGAAGCTCTGCACCATTCCACTTGCAGCAGGGTCTATGTTCAAAGCTGGTGTTATGCCCTGTGAAACTGAGCTCATCATGCCCTCACCAGGCTTTGATTTCATCACGGGCTTGTAGGCTGCTGCCTCACCAGGCTGGGTAGATGACTTCTGGCGATGTCCCAAAGACCCTTGAGACACAGGGGCTTTTGTCTTGTCATGAAGATGAACCATTTTGTGAATGCAAATTGGCAAGACACTTCTGCATCTTGAGATGATTTGACATGCCCCTGGAAAAATCCCACCAGGTAAGATTCCTGGTGCAGCGGAGTTGTAATGTAGTAGCCAAGCAGGTGGGACCTGGCAGTCACAGTGAGCACAGAACTACTCACCTTTCTTGTCAGGTCCGTCCTGTACTGCATCGAACATGATGAGTGGATGACTTCCTACTTTCTTTATGAGACACCAGAGGAGCCAAACACCTTCACGTGGAGCACGGACATCCCATGTTCCAGCTGTCTCCTTTGCAGTCTTTGTAGGTTAGTAAGGGAAACCCGACAGATGGAATGTGATGTGTCCCAATTCAATGATCACCTCAGCCCCGGCACTGCACTGCATGCTCCAGTGAGCTGAGCACTCACCACCCATGTCTCTGTGTGTCTGCTAGGCCTCTAGGCTTGTTTCCTGACTCTGAAGGCAAGCCAGGCATTCCCAGTCCTTGAGGAGTGGGGATGGAGTGGAAATCCCCTGGTTCCTTCAGTAAGATGCTTGAGTCACTTCTTCTCAGGCAGTCCTCAGTACCAGTCTGTTGCACTGGACATCATGGAGATTCATAGCCTGCAGAAGAACCAGGTGTGCTGGGTATCAGTGTGAATGGTGAGACCATGGGATTACAGCACCACCTAGCATGCCTGGGTGGAAGTCTGAGCTGTCAGGATTCTCTGGGAAACCTGGTCCTGCCTGGATGTGGAGGGATATATTGCCCATGGGGATGCATGCCGCTATACAACCTGGTTTCTAGTTGACCAGTCAACAAGGATAGAATCATTTCTTTAAAAACACAAGACCCTGGCACCCGCTCCCTTCCTCTATGCTCTTATCCTCACAGCTCAGCTGGTGTTTGTCTTGAATGTGGGCTTGAAGCAGCCAGAAGCGGAATGGTCTCTGCTTGCCATGGGATCCATGATGCCATCGTGTTCTAGGGAAGCTCCTCTGTGACCCAGGTGGAATCAGGGGTGCAGGCGCCATGTCACGGGAACCATTCTTCAAAGATCATGTTGCCCAAGGTTAAACAATCGCTCTGGGGAGTTCAAACAAGTGCCTTCTCCTATGGGATCCTAGAAGCCCCACACCCTTCACAACAGAGCTGCCCAGAGCCTGCTCCCTCCCCTTTGATTAGAGGACTTCTCCCATGAATGTTTCCCATATCACAGGAGAACTGGTGAGCAATTGATGCATTTTTCTGAGCAGAAGTTAATACACCTGAATGAATGTAGAATCAAGGATATGACTTTCAAACACGACCCCTGTGTAATGAATCTTGAGAGTAATAACTGAAACCATAAGGAGCAGAAAATAGAAACTGGATCAGCAATGTTTTCTTTTTGCCACCACGTGTCGCTTCTGGGACCCCAGTCCCATGAGCCATCAGCTCTTGCATTTGCCTTGCTATATCTCACAAAAACATCAAGCTAAGTTGCTGAAGCACCCCCTCATTGAGGAAAACAGGCATGGCACAGGAGGAACAACTTCCTCTGGCTCAACCTATCCTCAGATGATGGGCAAGATCCATCACAAAATCTGGAGTGTACATTATGCAGAGGACCCTGCTGTTAAGACATTTGGGAAAGAAAATGACAAACGGAAAAATATGAAAAGAAAGGAATCGAGGATTTAATCAGTAAATTGTGAATATTTTGGCTGGGGTTGCATATGTGAATTAACACAAAGTCTCCATTCATAGTCACCTCTTGAGCATATTCTCAATCCCACATAGTCCTGCCTCTTCCCCTGCTCCTGACATCCTTGGATCCCTGTTACACATTTGGGTTCAGAGATCACTTACATCCTTTTCCTCCTTAAGTGAGGGGAGAAATCTTTCCCGAGGACACACCGCTCCTCTTGGGTATTGACACGCAAAGAATTTCTTTGCTGGATTGTCCTGAATACGGGGATTAAGAATTCCTTAGGGTTTTTTTTTTTTTTTTTTTGGTTTGGTCATGATTGCTCACCTGCATACTTTTTCACCAATTAGTAGTGTTAGTGATCAAGTGTAGTGTCTCAGAGCAGTCATTCCTGGGCTGGCCAAATAGCCCATCCCCTAGAGCGGCTGCCTCCCATGCTGGAGACCATGGCTCCAGACTCCAGCACAGTTAGATCATTGAAATTACGAACAAAACAGCCACAAGAAGAGCCTCCCAACCCTCCTTCCTCTCACCCCTTACTTTACTTTTCTCCTCTCTTCAAAAAATCAATCAACACTGGAAATCACTACCAAGTTCACGTGCAAACCTTTTCCACAAACACCTTTCAGTTTGAAAATGTGCTCCAAGAGAGGAGTGCTGCACACTCACCTGCATTCCTTCACAGTACTACTTCCACCACCTCACTCTACCCTCCTTCAGACAGAGATCACTGGTTTCTCAGGACTATGCTTATGTGAGCAATTC
This sequence comes from Sciurus carolinensis, assembly GCF_902686445.1. Taxonomy (NCBI): domain Eukaryota; kingdom Metazoa; phylum Chordata; class Mammalia; order Rodentia; family Sciuridae; genus Sciurus; species Sciurus carolinensis. The sequence goes on along the minus strand of NW_025920694.1, from coordinate 4,343 downwards.
TTCTCCACCTTCCTCCTCTGCGCATTGTTCACCAGCTTTCGGTGGCAGGAAATTCAAAATGACTACCGCACATATACCTGGCTCTCTCCAGGCTATTTGGACATACTCCCATACTGTCTGCCGATGAAGGGAACTTCCACTCTTGAACACTTTCCACCTGAACCTCAATGCCAAGTGCAAAACCAAGAGGTGAACACAAAAGACAGCCACTTTTGCCCTGGAGATCCTCTCACAGTTTGTCTATGCAGTGGCTTGCTTGTGACTTCTGCATGAATAATGGTAGGCTTTGGGACAGAATTGATGTGAGTTTCTACTGCTAGTATTCAGGACTGTCAGGGGATTTACAACCTACTCTCAAAATATCATTGGAACTCCAGTGTCAAGAAGAATGGAGCCCTTTTATGGACTCTTGTTAATTTTGATGGACAGCCTCAAGTGATGCAGCATAGAATTGGGTGTAGAATAACAACAACTCGGGGTGTGAGCTGCTCTCATGTTTACCGGGGATCTGGGAATAAATGCATTGTGCTTTTAGGGTAAGGAATGATGTAAAACACCTCTGTCCAAGATCTCACACCGGAAGGAGGAAACCAGAGACTAGAGGCATAATGCATGTGGGCGGGGCATAGAAACAAGGCAAGAAACACAGCAGATTTGACACTTTGCAAATGCTTGTGTATGCTTTTCCTTCTCAGAAGTTGTAATAAATTGTTGGTTATTATGGAACCACTTCTGGTTTGATATTCATTCTTGACCAGTTTAGGGTCTTAACACATGAATATCCATAGACCTTAGGGGAATTAATTTTCTGAGGTTGTGGTGAAGTCTTCATTCAGAGAGCCAGGGATTACAGCTGCATATTCCAGGATCAGCTGGTTTAAATTCTTCATCGGGGGGGGGTGGTGCTGTGATGTTAGGAAAGCCTTTGCTCCCGGTTCTTGTGCCAGAAAAATATAGGAAACAGTATAAGTGTATTGGGCTGTCACTTTTGAGCAACAGAAAGAGACAGAACTTTCAAGGTTGTTGATGTACTTGCAATGACATTAGCATCGGAGTTCATGTTTGCATAAAGAATGAACAGGAAATAACTATTTCCAGTATTAGTAGTGTGTGAAGACGCAGTCTATATGGCGAGTAATTTGTGGGTTGAACATGAACAGTGTTGCATTTCATAGTGTGTCTTCTCTGAAGTTATTTCCAGGAAGACCCTCTCCAGGTCTTCTTGCTGAAAAATGTCCGCCCTCTCCCATATTGAAAATTCAGTTTGGAAGCTCTGCACCATTCCACTTTCAGCAGGGTCTATGTTCAAAGCTGGTTTTATGCCCTGTGAAACTGAGCTCATCATGCCCTCACCAGGCTTTGATTTCATCACGGGCTTGTAGGCTGCTGCCTCCCCAGGCTGGGTAGATGACACCTGGCCATGACCCACAGACACTTGAGTACCAGCGGCTTTAGTCTTGTCAAGAAGAAGAACCTTTTTGTGAAAGAAGATTGGCAAGACACTTCTGCATCTTGAGATGATTTGACGTGCCCCTGGAAAAATCCCACCAGGTAAGATTCTGGGTGCAGCAGAGTTGTAATGTAGCAGCCAATCAGATGGGACCTGGCAGTCACAGTGTGCACAGAACTGCTCCCATTACTTGTCATGTCCGTCCTGTACTGCATTGAATGTGCTGAGTGGATGACTCCTTCCTTTCTTCATGAGACACCAGAGGAGCTAAACACCTTCACGTGGAGCACGCACATCCCTTGTTCCATCTGTCTCCCTTGCAGTCTTTGTAGGTTAGTAGGAGAAACCCGACAGATGGAATGTGATGTGTCCCAATTCAATGATCACCTCAGCCCCGGCGCTGCACTGCATGCTCCAGTGAGCTGAGCGCTCACCACCCATGTCTCTGTCTGCTAGGCATCTAGGCTTGTTTCCTGACTCTGAAGGCAAGCCAGGCATTCCCAGTCCTTGAGGAGTGGGGACGGAGTGGAAATTTGCTGGTTCCTGCAGTAAGGTGGTTGAGCTACTTCTTCTCAGGCAGTCCTCAGTACCACTCTGTTGCACTGGATATTGTGGAGATTCATAGCCTGCAGAAGAACCAGGTGTGCTGGCTGTCAGTGTGAATTTGGGACCACGGGATTACAGCACCACCTTGCATGCCTGGGTGGAAGTCTGAGCTGTCCGGTTTCTCTGGGAAACCTTGTCCTGCCTGGATGTGGAGGGATTTATCGCCAATAGGGATGCATGCCGCTATACAACCTGGTTTCTAGTTGACTATTCAACAAGGATAGAATTATTTCTTTAAAAACACTAGACCCTGGCACCCGCTCCCTTCCTCTATGCTCTTATCCTCACAGCTGAGCCGGTGCTTGTCTTGAATGTGGGCTTGAAGCAGCCAGGAGCAGAATGGCCTCTGCTTGCCATGGGATCTGAAATGCCATCGTGTTCTTGGGCCGCTCCTCTGTGACCCAGGTGGAATCAGGGGTGCAGGCGCCATGTCACGTGAGCCATTCTTCAAATATCATGTTGACCAAGGTTTCACAAGCCCTCTGGGGAGTGCAACCAAGTGCCTTCTCCTACGGGATCCTAGAAGCCCCATGTCCTTCACAACAGAGCTGCCCAGAGCCTGAACCCTCCCCTTTGATTAGAGGACTTCTCCCATGAATGTTTCCCATATCACAGGAGAACTTGTAAGCAATAGATGAATTTTTCTGAGCAGAAGTGAATACACCTGAATGAATGTAGAATCAAGGATATGACTTTCAGCCACGACCCCTGTGTAATGAATCTTGAGAGTAAAACAGAAATCATAAGGAGCAGAAAATAGAAACTGGATCAGCAATGCTGTCTTTTTGCCACCACGTTTCGCTTCTGGGACCCCAGTCCCATGAGCCATCAGCTCTTGCCTTTGCCTTGTTATATCTCACAACAACATCAAGCTAAGTTGCTGAAGCACCCCCTCATTGAGGGAAACAGGCACAGCACAGGAGGAACAACTTCCTCTGGCTCAACCTATCCTCAGATGATGGGCAAGATCCATCACCAAATCTGGATTGTCCATTATGCACAGGACTCTGCTGTTTAGAAGTTTGGATAAGAAAATGACAAACGGAAAAATATGAAAAAAATGGAATCGAGGATTTAATCAGTAGATTGTGAATATATTGGCTAGGGTTGCATATGTGAATTAACCCAAAGTCTCCATTCGTAGTCACCTCTTGAGCATATTCTCAATCCCACATAGTCCTGCCTCTGCCCCTGCTCCTGACGTCCTTGGATCCCTGTTACACATTTGGGTTCAGAGATCACTTATGTCCGTTTTCCTCCTTAAGTGAAGAGGGGAGAAATCTGTCCCCGAGGACACACCGCTGGTCTTGGGTATTGACACGCAAAGGAGTTCCTTGCTGGATTGTCCTGAATAAGGGGATTAAGAATTCCTTAGGGCTTTTTTTTGGCTTGGTCATGATTGCTCATCTGCATACTTTTTCACCAATTAGTAGTGTTAGTGATCAAGTGTAGTATCTCAGGGCAGTCCTTCCTGTGTGGGCGAAATAGCCCATCCCCTAGAGAGGCTGCCTCCCGTGCTGGAGACCATGGTTCGAGACTCCAGCACGGTTAGATTATGGAAATTACAAACGAGCAAACCAGCCAGAAGAAGAGCCTCCCAACCCTCCATCCTCTCACCCCTTACTTTTCTTTTCTCCACTCTTCAAAAATCAATCAACACTGGAAATCACTACCAAGTTCACGTGCAAACCTTTTCCACGGACACCTTTCTGTTTGCAAATGTGCTCCAAGACAGGAGTGCTGCACACTCACCTGCATTCCTTCACAGTACTACTTCCACCACCTCACTCTACTCTCCTTAGGACAGAGATCACTGGTCTCTCAGGAGTATGCTTATGCGAGCAATTCTTCACCACCTTCCTCCTCTGCGCATTGTTCACCAGCTTTCGGTGGCAGGAAATTCAAAATGACAACCGCACATATACCTGGCTCTCTCCAGGCTATTTGGACATACTCCCATACTGTCTGCTGATGAAGGGAACTTCCACTCTTGAGCACTTTCCACGTGAACCTCAATGCCAAGTGCAAAACCAAGAGGTGAACACAAAAGACAGCCGCTCTTGTCCTGGAGTTCCTCTCACAGTTTGTCTATGCAGTGGCTTGCTTGTGACTTCTGCATGAATAATGGTAGGATTTGGGACAGAATTGATGTGAGCGTCTATTGCTAGCATTCAGGACTGTCAGGGGGATTTACAACCTACTCTCAAAATATCATTGGAACTCCAGTGTCAAGAAGAATGGAGCCCTTTTATGCACTCTTGTTAATTTTGATGGACCTCCTCAAGAG
>NW_025920693.1:0-35124 GCF_902686445.1 Sciurus carolinensis | reverse complement strand
CTTATTCTTCGAGATGAATTTCATAATTGCTTGCTCTACTTCTGTAAGGTATGTCATTGGGATTTTAATTGGAATTCCATTGAATCTGTATAGCACTTTTGGTAGTGTGGTCATTTCGACAATATTAATTCCTCCTATCCAAGAACATGGGATATCTTTCCATCTTCTGAGGTTTTCTTTAATTTCTTTCTTTAGTGTGCTTTAGTTCTCATTGTAGAGGTCTTTCACCTCTTTTGTGAGATTGATATCCAAGTATTTTATTTTTTTGAGGCTATTGTGAATGGGGTAGTTTTCCTAATTATTCTTTCCAAAAGATTCATCACTTATGTATAGAAATGCCTTAGATTTATGTACATTGATCTTATATCCCACTGCTTTACTGAATTCACTTATGAGTTCTAAAAGTTTTCTGATGGAATTTCCTGGTTCCTCTAAGTATATAATCATATCATCAACAAATAGGGATAGTTTGAGTTCTTCTTTTCCTATTCATATCCCTTTAATTTCTTTGATCTGTCTAATTGCTCTGGCTAGAGTTTCAAGGATGATATTGAATAGAAGTGGTGAAAGAGGGCATCCCTGCCTTGTTCCAATTTTTAGGGGAAATGCTTTCAGTTTTTCACCATTTAGAATAATATTGGCCATGGTGTTAGCATAGATGGCCTTTACAATGTTAAGGAATTTTCCCACTATCCCTTTTTTTTTCTATTGTTTTGAGCATGAAGGGATGCTGTATTTTATCAAATGCTTTTTCTGCATCTATTGAAGTTAATCATGTGATTCTTGACTTTAAGTCTATTGATATGGTGAATGACATTTATTGATTTCCTGATGTTGAACCAACCTTGCATCCCTGGGATGAAACCCACTTGATCATGGTGCACTATCTTTTTAGCATGTTTTTGTATGCGATTTGCTAAAATTTTGTTGAGAATTTTTGTGTCGATGTTCATTAAGGATATTGGACTGAAATTTTCTTTCCTCGATGTGTCTCTGTCTGGTTTAGGATTCAGGGTAATATTGGCTTCATAGAATGAGTTTGGGAGGGTTCCCTCATCTATTTTATGAAATACTTTGAGAAGTATTGGAATGAGCTCTGTTTTAAAGGTTTTGTAGAACTTGGCTGAGAACCCATCTGGTCCCAGACTTTTCTTTGTTGTTAGCCTTTTGATGACTTCTTCTTTTCATTACTTGAAATTGGTCTATATAAATTGTGTATGTCCTCCTCGTGCAGTTTAGCCAATTCATATGTCTCTAGAAATCTGTTGATGTCTTCAAAATTTTCTATTTTGTTGGAGTATAGATTTTCACAGTAACTTCTAATTATGTTACGTATTTCAATCATGTCTGTTGTGATATTTCCTTGTTCATTCCAAATTCTAGTGATTTGGGTTTTCTCTCATCTTCTGTATGTTAGTGTGGCTAAAAGTTTATCAATTTTGTTTATTTTTTTGAATAAGCAATTACTTATTTTGTCAGAATTTTGTATTGTTTCTTTGTTTCAATTTTTTAATTTCAGTTCTGAGTTTAACTATTTCCTGTCTTCTACTATTTTTGGTTTTGGTCTGTTCTTCTTTTTCTAGGGCTTTGAGCTGTAGTGTTAGGTCGTTGATTTGTTGATTTCTACTTCTTTTTTTGAATGCACTCCATGGAATAAATTTTTCTCTAAGTACTGCTTTCATAGTGTCCCAGAGATTTTGATACGAAGTTTCTTTGTTCTCATTTACCTCTAAGAATTTTTAAATTTCTTTTCTAATATCTTCTGTTATCCATTCATCATGTAATAGCATATTGTTTAATCTCCAGGTGTTGGAGTATTTTCTGTTTTTTACTCTTTCATTTATTTCTAACTTCAATCTATTATGATCTGATGGAATGAAAATGGTGTCTCTATCTTCTTGTATTTGCTAACATTAGCTTTGTGGCATAATATGTGGTCAATTTTAGAGAAGGATCCATGTGCTGCTGAGAAGAAAGTGTATTCGTTCTTGGTTGGATGGTATATTCTATAAATGTCTGTTAAGTCTAAATTATTGATTGTGCTACTGAGATCTATGGTTTCTTTGTTCAATTTTTGTTTGGAAGATCTGTCCAGTGGTGAGAGAGGCATGTTAAAAATCACCTAGTATTATTGTGTTATGGTCTATTTGGTTTCTGAAATTGAGAAGGATTTGTTTGACATACATGAATGAGCCACTGTTTATGATTCTTTTGTCTTGCTGATTTATGCTTCCCTTAAGCAGTATGAAATGTCCTTCTTTATCCCTTCTGACTAACTTTGGCATGAAGTCCACATTATCTGAAATGAGGATGGATACTCCAGCTTTTTTGCTGAGTCCATGTGCATTGTATGTTTTTTCCCATCCTTTCACCTTTAGTCTAGGGGTATCTTTTTCTATGAGGTGAGTCTCTTGCAGGCAACATATTGTTGGATCTTTCTTTTTAATCGAATCTGCCAGTCAATGTCTTTTGATTGATTAATTCAGGCCATTAATATTCAGGGTTATTATTGAGATATGATTTGTATTTCCGGTCATTTGATTCATTTTTAAAATTTTATTTATTCATTTATTTATTTTTTGACACAACTTGGTTCCTCCTCTATTTGACAATTCCTTTAGGACAATTCCTCCCTTTGCTGATTTGCCTCTTTGTTTTTCATCTCTTCCTCAGGGAATATATTGCTGAGAATGTTCTGTAATGCTGGCTTTCTTTTTGAAAATTCTTTTAGCTTTTGTTTATCATGGAATGTTTTTATTTCATCATCAAATTTGAAGGTAAGTTTGCTAGGTATAAGATTCTTGTTGGCATCCATTTTCTTTCAGGACTTGAAGAATGTTGTTCCAGGCCCTTCTAGTTTTTAGGGTCTGGATTGAAAAATCTGCTGATATCCGTATTGGTTTCCCCCTGAATGTAATTTGGTTCTTTTTTCTCACTACCTTTAAAATTCTGTCTTTATTTTGTATGTTCAGTATTTTCATTATAATGTGCCTTGGTGTGGGTCTGTTGTAATTTTGTGCATTTGGAGTACTATAAGCCTCTTGAACTTGATTTTCCATTTCATTCTTCAGTTTTGGGAATTTTCACAATTATTTCATTGAATAGATTGTTCATTCCTTTGGTTTGTTTCTCTAAGCCTTCCACAATCCCAATAATGCTTAAATTTGGCCTTTTCATAATATCCCATAGTTCTTGGGGATTCTGTTCATGATTTCTTACCATCTTCTCTATTTGGTCAACTCTATTTTCAAGGTTAAATATTTTGTCTTCAATATCTGAGGTTCTGTCTTCCAGGTGTTCTATCCTATTGGTTATGCTTTCTATGGAGTTCTTAATTTGGTTTATTTTTTTTTTTCATTTCAAGGATTTCTCTGTTTTTTTTTCAGTATCTCTAACTCTTTATTGAAATGATCTTTTGTTTCCTGTAAATGCTCTTTTAAGTGTCGAGTGGTGTGATCATTCAATGCCTGCATTTGCTCTTTCATTTCATTGTTTGCTTCCCTTATCATGATAATTATGTACATTCTGAACTCCCTTTCTGTCATTTCTTCTGCCATGCTGTCATTGGATTTTATTGATGTAACATCTGATTTGTTTGAGGCATTCTCTTCCCTTGTTTTCTCATATTGTTCAGGTATCAGTGGACTGCTGAGATGTTGCACATTTCCTCTATTAACTTATAAATTCCCTGAAGATTTCTAGTATATCCCCTCTTAGTCTTCAGTAGCCTGAAGTCTTGGAGGAAGTTGATAATGCGGTGTTCCACAAGGAAGCTGCCTCTCTAGGGGTGATGGCCTTCAGGTGGGGTATATTTCATACTAGTGGGCAGAGGTGCCTCCACTTGTTGACCAATGGTCAACCACAGGGGAAGTAGGCTGCAGGCTGAGACAAGGCCTGTTTGGACCTGTGTCTCTGGTTTTACCGTCCTTGTGGGGAAACCTCACTCGGTGGGGAAGACTCAACTGGTGGGGAGGTCTCCCTGGTCAGTTCCCCTCCTGGCAGTTCCCCTCAATCCACAACTACTACCTTGGCAGGGCAACCTTCCTAGGCAACATTCCCAGTGGCCCAGACCTACCTCCTGGGCCTGGGAGCCTCACCCTTCACAGACGGGTCTCCTTAGGCTGCCTCTTCTCAGAGAATCTGCCTGCAGTTCTGGAACCTTTGTTCCACCCCTAAGTGTGTCTCTGTGTGGCTCTTCCCCCAAGAAGCCACGTAGGTCCTGGGACCCTGCTCTACACTTAATCACCTGGCTATGCAGCTCCTCCTCTGAGCAGCCACCTGAATCTCCATACAGTCACTCCAAATCCCAGCAATCCACCACATGCCTCTTCCTCCGGACACCCACCCGGTGTTCCGGTGCGGTCACTAGGAGTCCAAGCAACTCACTGTGTGCCTCCTCCTCCTGCCAACCGCCCCAGCCCTGGGCAGTCACTCCGAGTCCAAGTGACCCACCCCTTTTCTCCTCCTTCTCTGGGCATCCCCCCGAGTGTTCACGGGTGGTCGCTCTGAGTCCAAGTTACCTGCCGCATGCCTCCTCCTGGCAGCTGCCTGGAGCTCTGGTATAGCTACTCTGAAACCAAGTGATGACCACGTTTCTCCGGGCAGCTCCCTGGTGTTCAGGAGCAGTCACTTTGAGTCCAAACAACCCACCACTTGCCTCCTCTTCTGGGTTGCTGCCCGTAGCCCTGGTGCATCACTCCGAGTCCAATCAACCTGCCGCACTCCTCCTCCTCCTCCTCCACACAGCCCCCCCTGGTGTTCAGGAGTGGTCGCTCTGAGTCCAAACAGCTCACTGCATAGCTCCTCCTCTGGCAACCACCTGTAGCTCTGGTGTAGTCACTCCGAGCCCAAGCGACCCACCGTGCTCCTTCTCCTCCTCCTTGAAGCACCCCGGTGTTCAGGAGTCATCACTCTGAGTCCAAACAACTTGCCATGCAGCTCCTCCCCTGGGCAGCTGCCCGGAGCCCCAGTGGTTGCTCCGAGTCCAAGCACCGTGCTGAGCAGCCTCCTCTAGATGCTCCCAGTTGTCTGAGTTCACTGCCCCAGTGGGGGGAGGGGTGTCTCATTGGGCAGCTCTACTTCACAAAGTTCCCTGAGTTCCAGGACTACTGCCCCATCCGAGACATCTCCCCAACGGGAGAGACTCACCTGGCTGCTTTGAGTTGGTCTCAAGTCTCTCAATATCTCCTATTTTGAATCCTGAGTCCTGGAGCAACATGAAATGCAGCCACCCTCTAGTACACCATCTTGAAAACACCCAGGATCTGATTCTTGTGCTTTTGTTTTGTGTGGTTTAATACAGACAGTTTCTGACTCAGGGCTCAATGGATTGAGACTTAATGATGGTGTGATAGTGATCACACTCAGTCACACCATTCAGAAACCAGATTTTGAATTCTGAAGTTTGATTTTCTCCCAGCCTGGTGATGAAGCAAGCTCTCTCATGACACAGGGCAGCAACCCAAGCCACCCATTACCTTGTTTCTTATCCAGTATCTTCCACTGCAATCTTGAAAATGTATCTCTTTTTCTTGAATAATCAAAAACATGATTCTTCTATTTTCTATTCTTTTCCTTGCCCCACTTCATCAATGCAGGTAGCTGGAAAGTTCTTCCAGTTGCTAAAATTATTCTTCCTTATATGTCCTCTTTCCTATAGCCATTTTAGGATTTATATAGTTGTTTACATTATCTACCCTACCCTCTGTGCTATTCAACTCTTTTGCTATAGCAAAACATGTAAATCCATAAAAATTAGGAAATAAGAAAATAAATTTTTATTTCTACCATAAAAATTATGAAATAAGAAAATAAATTTTATTTAATAAATTATAACCTTATTCTGATTTGTACAGGTTGCATATTACTGTTAACTTAACTAAATTCAACAAAAGTGACCAAACATGTTTCTAAGGAATAGACAGTGCTTTGGGATTAGTTTTTGGTTTATATAGAACTTAGGTCTCTTAAGACCTAAGGAAAAAAAATCTCACATTTCATACTTTTTTATGGCTTCTGAGTTAATTTTGTGAATAACACCAGAAATTAATATTAGATATTTTTGTACATGTTTCTTTTTATTCGATCTTTTTGAAAATGACAAATGCATAGAAGATGCTCAATAATTACTTATAAATTGTTTTTGGGAACTGGCTATTCTCTTCCTTCAACACTTTTGTCTTACTTTTCCAAGTAATTTTTTTAACATGTTATTTAATTTCTATGAACTCTTATTATAGAATTGTATGATTCCCCCCTTTCCCTGGAGCTTAATTATTTTAAATTTTTTTATGTTATGGAGAGATTTTCAGAGAGCTATGAAAGAGATCCCTTGTAGATAAGCATCATATGTAGTGTTTTTATACACATACACACTCACATATATAGAGAACATGTACAGTATTTATATATAAAACATTATTTATTTATAGCATGTATATATAATGCTACATATGTATATATAACACTATATATATATAATATATATGTACATATATCTATATTTGAAGGTTAGCCCATTTTTCTAGAAGAACAAGGATCAAAACTGTATCTAGATAGTGAAAGATGAAATTCTTTTCACTGAGAACTGTATTCTGATTCATCACCTATGCTACATTTTTTTAACCAGAAATTATAATTGAGGACTATCAATCCATTTGTAGACTGCTTGCTAATAACTCTTTTAACATCATATGAACACAAATAATCTGAGGTTGGTGAGAATATGAGAAATTTGGATTGCAAAGTCCAAGTTGCATGCCTGTACCTACCTACTGTAAATACTCTTTTGTATTCCCTGATTAAAATTAGGACAGCTCAGTTTAATATCCAATGGGATATTGATTTATTGTATGGCAAGTAGAATATTTGGAATGACTTAGTCTAAAACCTTATATGGTTTTATTTTAATAAGTTAATATAACTGTATAAGGATCAGTATATATCTACAACTGAAGCTTAATTGGCCATTTACATGCATTATTTCATTAATCTTCACAAAATATTAAGGTAGATATTGTTCTTAACCAATATTTGTGAAGAAGAGAATTTAAACCCAAATAAGACAAGTGGTTGCCCTAGGTCACTCATCTTACAGCAAAACTGGAACTTGAACCCATGCTAGTGTGAGTCCAGAGTCCCTGATCAGAACCTAAATGGTGTGCAATATCATGACTGAAAGCTTTAGTGGGTCTGATTCTCTTGTGCAATTTCACTCAGCATTAGGAAACCTGGGTTTAGGTTTCTTTGTTATTTCTTCATTGAAAATCTACTTGGCACTTAGTTTCTGTTCAATCAATGTTTGCTGAATGATTATCATCCAATGGTGAGTGCTTGTGTGCTCACCTTGGATGGCATCTGCTTTCATTTGTTAAACATAGGTGCTAAGGCAGAGCTGCTAAGAAGGACAAAGAGGATCAAATAATCAAGTTAAAATGTGACTTTTCCAAGCACTAATAGCACAAAAGTGAAAAGAAGATACTGAACATAACAGATGATTTTCTCCTCTTCCAAGGAATAAAAATATTCATGAAATAAAGGACAAAGGCATTTCATAGTATTTTCATGGAAAAAAAAACATGTCAGAGAACATAATAAAATTTTGATAATTGTATTTTGCCTTTTTATGCCAAACCTATCTTGCAACAACATTCTTGATGAAGGAAATGATCAACAAGCCACAAACAGATCTTCCTGTGACAGATAAAACAATTAGGAAATGCAAAAGAAAGGAAAGAAAAAAGCTTCAACAAATGGGAACAATTGCAACCATTATAAGAAAATCAACACAACTAACCTACTCTTAAAACAAGGCTATTCAAGCATTGTTACCCACTATCTGATCATTATAAAGAAATCTCAGTTTGGAAGAATAGAGTGGAATTAAAGAAAATCACAGATGTTAGGACTCAAACAAAGCATATGAGAATCAGCCTTTATTCTTCTTAAGGAGGTAACCTCACAAAATATTTCCTCATGCAGAAGGCTGCCTGCGAAAGTTCTCCCCAAGAACTGAAACAGAGTGGAACAGGAACAGGGATTCACTTTCTTTCAGAGAAGTGACTATTTAGTCATTGCAGTTTTAATCATCAGACAATGCTGCTGAGTTGCAAGTGAAGAACTGTGTTAGATAATGGGGAAGAATCTGCTTTTCAAGTGCACTACCCTCACTGTTGGTTTCAAAATCTCACTTATCCCTCAAGAGTTCTATCAATTTCTACCTCCTCAAGAACATTCTGCCTAAAATCATGAGGAAGAGTGCCTCTAAGCTCTTCTCTTGATATCTTACATGTGCTTAAAGCAGTCCCTGCAGATTAATAATCATGTCTTTATTCACAAGTCAGCACAGAAATAGGTGGCCATGGAATGTTTTCTGGGGAAATATAAGGGAACAGAACATTTGCTCTAATCTAGCATGCATTTATTAACCTCTCTGTTGGAGATGGGTTTTACTTTTTCCATTCATTCAATGAGTCTGAGAGCTCATCTTATGCTAGGTTCCTTCTTGGACATGAAGACATACAGAAGCAAGACCCACTACCTCAAATCAAGGATAACTCAGTTTAGAAAACTGATCCATTTGTCATGTACTTTCTACATGGTAAATTTAATGCTCTGTATTTTTACCACTTTTAAATGGCTGATTGTTTTCCAAAGTGTCAAGGAAAGAAAAGGCTGAAGAATTATTTCAAATTGAAAAGGAGGACAAAAATGTTATGCTAATTCCTCACCTGTATCATTTTGTCATAAAGGAATTTATTGGGACAACTACTTAAATAGGGTCCAGGATTAGATGGTGGTAACATATTAATGCTAATTTTCCAATTTTGATGATTTTATGGCAATGATATACAGGAGTGTTTCTATAGGATTAATTATAAACAATATTTCCACTGGGTAAAAAATATTTCAGGTGGATATCTAGATTAACATAAAGAAATAAAGAGTATTAGAAATGGTAAATAAACAACCACCACAAAAACATTCTCCTAGACCCTCACAGAGATGTTTCAAACTGCATAAACTTCATGTTTCTGCAACTTCATGTTTCAGGGGAAAGGAAGTGTTTGTTTGTTGTTTATTTTCTTAGAGAATGCTACATTCTTGTAGCATCCAATGAACTCATCATTTGTGCTGGAATAGACAGACTACTGTTGAAAGTTTTCCAAAGACAGAAACTCCTTAAGAGCCAGAATGCTTTTCTGAGCAGCACGGTGTGTCCAGATGCTCAAAGGACAGAATAAGGTACAAAGTTTGTGACTGTTCTAAAGCAAGGCAGACCCTGATGCTTTCTGGAAAAATCATGACATCAACTGCCTAACCATGGTTAGAAAGGTGGGAGTTTTGTGCTTTCATTTTAAAAAAATAACTTTATAAAAAATATACACATATAACTATGAGGAAAACTGAATGTTACTTACAATAATATATATCTGCTTTGATGTTTTAGGGTAATCCTTCTATCTTTTATTCATACTGCTGGTGATAAGAGTCAATCAGGTCTGAGTTTATTTCCACAGATGTGAAGATTGATCACTCAGTACTGTCAAGGCAAGAATAGAAAGCAAGTTTTATTCAAAGAATATAATGGAGACAGATTTCTCTTTGGAGAAGGGGACCCAGAGCTGGTATCCAAAGAAGTGGGGGTGTGCTGCCCCTTTTATACATTATAGGATTTCTTTGTTCTCATGCCAATCTTCTACCCTATCTTGCCTCTCTCCTCTCCCCATCCTGTGTGTTCAAAGGGTGAGTCAAAAGGTGAAGGTGAAATAATCCCAGCATGGGCATGAAGCCACCCAGGGGAAAGGACAGCACTTATCACTTCTCACAGGAAGGAACAATTCCTGGGGCAGGTTACATTAGCAGCAGGTTGGAGGAAAAGGAGAAAGGGTTTTGGAGATATCAGCATTTGATTTCCTTTCTTTTCCAACCAGTCCTCGTCTTCCCAATCACACCCAATTATTTATTATCTATTCTGATTTTCCTCTCCCTTCCCCCTACGCTGCCTCATTATCATGCATATGTCCCAGAATTTGTCCTACAAGTCTCTTGGCAAGAAGAATATTTTTGTTTTTCCAAATCAAATAAACCCAAATAAAATCAAATGAGTCTTTGCATTTCTTCTTGCTATCACATTCACTGTCTTCTCTAGGATTCTACAAGATTCCATTGATTTAAATGGTACCCCCAGATGAAAGGGCCCATTTGTCTTTAATTCATCACAATGTCAATTGTGAGATGTTTGTTCATCAGGTAGTTTTGTGCTATCTTCTTCATCCTGCTCTACCAAGAGGCTTTGTCTAAGGTCCCCAAAGCCAGAGTTTTCAACACATTGCTCTCAGTGTTAAGAGTCTTCAGTGTCTTCACATCTCCTGACCAGAAGTCCTGTCTCCTGGGCATTTTTCACTCCCCCTATATTTTCAACCCACTTCACCTGGTTCAGGACTCTTATTGTTGCTTCTTCTATTCATACATCTTAAAGCCAAATGCCAAACCCTGTGCATACATTTGGCTCTGTGCCATTACTGAGTGTTGGTGTTCAGCAAAGAACTTAATTCTCTGGTGGATATCTTTGGACTTCAGGATCCAATCTATATCTTCTTTCTGAGGGTGAGCAACATATATATATATATTTCTGTTTCTTCCATAGCAGTAAAAGTACATCACACATTAATATATTTTTCTACCACAAATTTAATACTATTTTATAGTAAACTCCTTCAGCAGAACTGAATATGTGTTTGCTTAGAATCTATGATGTGTGACACAGTAATGAAGAAGACATTTTGTGCAATTGACAAACTTATATTTTGGTGAGGAGTGCAATTCTCTAAATGGCTATTCTACAACTGTCAGTGATGGTTTATAAGTGTGTGCACTTCTAAGAAACAGGCTCCCTTTTCTCTTTGATGATCCTGTGTCTCTCTACCCTACTCCCTCATACATAAGCACAGGTGCAAGTTACTAGTGTCTGTGATGCTGCATAGGGAAGTGATGTAGCCATTCTTTAGGCTTAGTAATTTCAAGAGCAGTGGGTGTTTCTAATATATTCCTTTTTATTTGATTTCTATATTCACTCTTCTCTCTTATAACAAAAATGGGAGTCATTGGTGTCCACAGACATGTTGGGTGCAGAGACTAGCTCCAGATGTTACAATAATGTGTATCTCACCCAGGGAGAAATATGCCTTATTAAGATAAAATTCTGACAGCATTGATGCTTACCTAGCTCTTCCTACTGTGTGGCACCTGCACACAACTGTGATTCTTCCACTGGGGCTGCCCAATTCTAACATGATAATATCCTGGGAGCAATTGTTTAATTGGGTTTTTATAAAAACAAAAAGATAATGTGTTTGAAGTACCAACATTTAGAACAAAAATTCTACTGATACAATGTATATGTAATACAAATAGATGACATTTATTGAATTTTTATTACATACCAGATACTATGCTGTGTGTTTTTTGTTGAATTATCCACTTAATTTTTATCACTCCATAAGTTAGATACTATTATATTTCACTTTATTTATAAGCAAACCCAAATTCTGAGTGGTTATGCTAAAGGTCAATAGAATGACCAAATGATAGAACTAAATATTCTGGTCTAAGCACTCAGGCTTTTAGCATGAAATATTATGCCTCAGAAAATGTACAAAACTTTAAATGCTATTCAGTGCAGTTTGAAATTTAAACTGTTAGCTGCTTCCCTAGAGAAAATGTCTATATAATTATTTTCTTTACATGGTCTGCATCAGAATTACTGGTACATATTTTAGGACACTTTTACAGTTTACAGAAAATTTTTGGTTATTGCACAGAACATTTCCTCCAATATATCTATCATTATTATTTTTACCAACTAATTTCTTTGAAAATGTGTTCATTCTTCTACTAAATGTCTGCTACTAACTTTAGTTCATCATGATATGCATTAATTTCAAAACGAGGATGTAAGAACTTACCACAGACAGTGATTTAAAATAATACAAATTTATTGTCATACAGTTCTGGAGGTCAGAAGTCTGAAATGTGTCACAATGAGCTAAATCAAGATGTCAACAGGACTCTGGTCCTTCTGAAACATTAGGTGAGACTCCACTGTCCTCTTTCAGCTTCTGGTAGCTTCTTGCTTTGCTCAGTTCCTGACCCCTTGTGTATAAAGTCAGCTCTGGCCAGGTCTTCCTCTTTCTGCTCTACTCTGCTGCTGATTCTTCTGTGTCATTTCCAAGGGTGCTCTTGATGAATCTGGGTCCACTTGAAGAATTCAGCATAAGATACTTATTTTAAAATGAGCCAATTATAACTCTGACTTCATCCATGGACTTAATTCTTTTTTCTGTGTAACAACAGTGTTAAATTCAGGACCTATCATTCTACTTACCATATGGAGAGAGAGTTTTACATCTGCCTTTTACTATTTCTGCTTGTTTTATCTATGCACATTTATTTTTAAAGCTTTTTCCCTCTGTTTATCTTCTGCTGCCCTCTGATAATCCACAAGAGTTTATACTCCATTTATTAGAGAGAAGAGATATATTTTTGACTCATGGTAAGTTAAAATTAGAGTCTGTGTTGGGGAGAACTAAGGGCACTTATAACAATTCCTGTGCAACTCTAAAACAATTCCCATTTGCTAGAGAAACTAGTAGCCAATCCTGCTGTTCCCATCCAGTATTACATGGGTTAAGTCTTCCAGGACTCTGGGAGGGTTCAACCCCAGTGGAAGATCTGGAGTTTTTGGTTGAATAGGTAATCAAAAGTTCCAATTTTCAATGAACAGAGGCAGATTCTTGAAGAAGCATTATTTATAATCATCATATTTTTAGCTTATAGAGCATGAAATAATCTGGCTTCAATCACTCATTTTACAGATGAAGAAACCAAATTCCAAGTTGATGAAATGATTTTCACAAGGATATACTGGCAATAAATTGTAGGGTTAGAACTGGAATTCAAGTAACTACTTCTACAGTTCACCACATTTCATTGCATTAAGTTGCAATCCATTTTATACTGGCCCAGGTATATTCAGTAACTTACCAAATGCCACAATTCTCTGAGCCATAAAAGAATGGAGTTCATGATACCTGATTCCTGCCCTCTACTTTAATATTTCTTTTATAAAATGATGGATCCTCAGAAGTGGTCTTCATGGGAATGTATTGCAACTCTGGGTGTGATATTTTATAAATGACTAGAGAATGATATGATTTGCATAATTCTAAAGGCAAGGGGCAATGCTGATGACTGAACCATTGAATAATAATAGCTCATAGCTTTGAACTCATCCTTCATACCAGGCCATGCACTGCACTGACCACTTTATAGGCATTTTACAACTTAATCCTAGCAATAGCCTATGTCTTTTTATGTGATAAATATTGCTGAGCTTGGTCAACATCTTATTATCTAGTTTTCACAGGTTGTGAAGACTATACTTCCAAGCCCATGATGGAAAGACACTGTAAGCTCCCAAACCAGTTATGTTAAATGACATGATCAGAAGGGACACATTTCCTTTCCAGGTTGAGACTGTGTGGAGCTTTGAGTGGTCTTCTATGGTCTTGCTTCTCCTTTTGCAATGACAGAGGGCTTGATTTCCTGGCTGTGGGAACCATGTATAGGCCCCTTCCAAATGGTGTAGGACATGCAACTTCAGCAATGAATACACTTCTGTGGGGGAGCTTGTGAGATCACAGCCACACACCCCAGCATGAGCCCAGACCATGCTGATGTAAGTAGTAATTATTTATTGTAGCAACAAAATTTTGGGGTAGACAATTTCAGTGAACTACTAGTAAATGATAGATTATAGACATCACAAGTCCCTGTCTTTCCATCTGCAGAGCCTGTACCCTGAATCCACACCACCATGGTACTCTCTCCCAGTAGAAGACAGGTGGGGGTAGGACAAGGCAGTCAGGTAGAGACCAAGTTGCTGTGAAGGAGGGTTTGCATGATTCTACAGCCAAGTCTGATATCCTTAAGGTCTTTTTCACTTTTGAGTTTTCAGAACATCCTACTTCCCTTTATTCCCTTGACCCTTTTGTTATCCTAAGCCTGAGTTGTTAGATAGCTTCACACTCTTGAAAAAATTAATCACAGGTCTAGTTTTCCTTCCACACCTTGGGGCATTTTGCACATGCCCTTAAATAATTTTCAACTTTAACAAGTTGCCTGTCTCTTTCTAGTGCCCCAAAATTGTGTTTCCTTTTATCCTTTCATGGCATAAAACACTTTTTTCTAAAGAGATGCCAAACAAGAAGAGAGGAGTGAACCATGAGGGAAAGGCAGTCAATGGAGCTACTTAGAGACAGGAGCAGTTTAGCTGCATCTGTTAGGCAAGAAAGAAGTAGAGACAACACAACCCTGGAGAATTGGTGATTGATGCCTTGCTGTCCCTGGGATGCATTGTCACTTTTAGATGGGGTAAGCCACAGGGAGAAGGAAGCTTTTTCCAGGAAGGACTGCAGGACTGTTAAGGAGAGGGAAGGTCTTGATGCTTTCTTAAATTCTCCCATAGAAGAGATGCTGTGGA
Source organism: Sciurus carolinensis (assembly GCF_902686445.1). NCBI lineage: Eukaryota > Metazoa > Chordata > Mammalia > Rodentia > Sciuridae > Sciurus > Sciurus carolinensis. The sequence continues at coordinate 20,582 of NW_025920693.1, read as the reverse complement.
CCACAGTGCGTTCTAATCAGCACACTCTTTACCTTACCTTGAATATTATGGGACAAAAAAAAAGTCTCCACTCTTGTATAGATGTGTGCAAGGCAGGCACTCATAGCATCTAAGCATAGAGAATCTTTAAAAAGAAGATTTTCAGATCATGTAGGCTTGTCAGCCTGTGGTGGATATACAACCTGTGTCTTAGAAGGGATTCAGAGACAATAGAGTGTGTGTAAAAAGAGAAATACATTTTAGTAAATACATCTAGCAATGTATGACAATCCCCCAGAAATAATCCACTTCTCTCAAATATGCAAGAATTTATAGCTCAATTTTTTAGATTAGCATAAATGTTCTTTGCTTGAACACCCTGAATTCCTGTAATTGTTTGAGCCTGACTTTCTTATTTCTTTCAATTGAAATCAGTTGAATTTGGAAAATGCAGCAATGAACCCAGCTCTAGAAATATAGACTGCACCACAATATCACAAATGTTAACAGAAACAGCTCTGCTAACAGGTAAATGTGAAGACCAAAAGTGAATAACAAAAGAGGAGTGGTTCAAGAATACCCAAATGTGGGATTGGACTCACTGAGCAGGAAACTTGTACCACACACATTTGCAATTTGTCAAATGCTTTTAATTTCTTGACTTGCTTCTACCCACTACCAACCTGCAACATGCCTGATGTCTCTGGTTTCCTCCTTTCATTGTGATTTCTTGGAATGAATGTATTTTTTTCTTCCTTTACCCTACAAAGCACACTCCAATAAACCCCAAATCCATGGTAAACATGAGAACAACATATGCTTTTCCCACTTCTACAGAGCATCTCTTGAGGACATCCATGAAATTTAACAAGAGTCTCAACAAGCACTCCATTCCTTTTGACCCTGCAGCTCCAATGACAGTGGGAGAGTAGGTGGTAAATTCCCCCTTTCTCCTGAATGGTAGCAGCAAAAATGAACAAGGATTCAGGCTGAAATCCTACCATTTTTCATCAAGTCATAAGCAAGTCAATACAAAATAAACCTGACTAGGAAATCAGGGCCAGAGCGGCTGTCTTTTGTCTTCACTTGTTGGTTTTCCAGTTGACCTTGAGGTTCACATGCAAAATGCTCTGGTGTGGAAGTCCCCTTCATTGGCAGTCTGGGAGAGTATCCAAAAGACTCAAAATTGGCAAGGGCCAGTGAGGTGTCATTTTGAATTTTTTGCCACTGGAAGCTGGTGCACATTGCCTATCAGAAGAATTTCCTGGAAAAAGATGGTCATAGCATACTCCTGAGTGAGATATAATGTCTGAACTAATGCGAGTTGAAAAATGTGAAGAAAGGCCTCCTCTTCAGCCATGCAGGTGACTGGGGATGCACTGCTCCCTTTGAGTGCAACTCCCAGCTGAAAGGAATCCAATTCCAAATCAAATTCCATGGCAAGTCTTCAGATTCAACATATTCTACAAATATAGGTATGTCCAGGCATTGCCAGGCCACTTGAGAGTAATGAATGGGCACATTCCTGTGTTTCAATGGTTACTGAAATAAGAACATGTGTATAAATGGCACATTGGTCATGTGATCATTGAGAGCATTTTTAATTTGACACAATAAAAGTCAGGAAAACTGGCTCTCACAAAGTTGAAGTATGTCAATTATTCAATAAGATACTTTTTAAAGAAAGCATGGTTACCTAATATATAACTGAGGAAATATGATGGCGTAAGTAAAAACAAATGTGTATATGCTACACTTTTGTGAAATAAAATGTAAAATAAAGATAAACATAAGATTATATATTTAAGGGTATAATTATATTTTATAAAATTAATTATTCATATTTCTTAAAGGAGAATTTTATAGTGCATTAGAAGATTGCTTCCTAAATTTTAATGAGCACAAATATGAATTGGATATGTTGCTAATAGGAAGACAAATTCAGAAATCCTGGCATGGGATTTGATTTTTGAATATGTATAATGTTTTCTAATCTTGGCAATGCTACAGGTCCAAGAAATCCTCTTGAATAACAGTGAGGTAGTACACTAATGGAAGAGTATATTGATGAATTTGTATTCAAATATTTTAAGTGACCAGTGCATCTTGCTACAATATGCTACAATAATAAGTAGCAACAAGAATCCTTTTTGATTATTTTAAGTATATATATATATATATATATATATATATATATATATATCACTCAAAGTGTTTTTCATATTTTAATTCATGACCTAATATAATCTATTGAGATTGGTAATAGTTTTATCTTTGAGGTAATTTTGTCAAATATCCAATTAATGTTATGCCTTACTTTTTTGCAAGTGTGCTGGCCTATAATTCACAAAAGGGAACATAAAAATGTGTGAAATTAAAAGGAATTTTCAGAGCAGTTATTGACTATTACTATAACTGAGAAGAGTAATGGAAACAAGTTGAGAAACCCATGAAATCAATTTGATCAAATGACACATTTAGCAAACACATTAAAATGGCAACTACTTATATAATAAAACTGACAACTTTTCCTGTAATTGTAAGTAAATATGTTCAATTGTATAAAATTATAAATCAACTAGGAGTTGATGCTTTGTTTTTCTTGGAAGTACTGAGATATGCACATTGAAGAACAGAATATAAAGAGCTACAATTTCTAAGTCTTGTATTTTCTTTGATATTTCTTCACTTATGATCACTGAGCTATAATTTAGAATTTAAATGCACTTAGAAATAGAATTATTATACTGAAAATACAGAAAGGTTCAAATTCATATGCCTTTTAGCTTCAGGAGGAATAAAATGAAAACATAAAAATATGGTTTGCTTCTAACCTCCAGTTACAAGGATAATATAGTAAAAAATAAAGGGGGGATTGTATTTGTTCTCTAAAGCAAGTCATATATAAAGAGAAATTCAAACAGAAGAAGGGTTTCTGTGTAAAATTTGGTGATTTATGCAGATTATTTGGAAAATTTTTTGAGGAGATACTTAATGAAAAAGAGAAACCTATTAACGTTACTGGGAAGAGCCTGGAAGATAGATTTGGTAGAAAGTATCAATGCAAATAATAGGACACCATCATTGGTGCAGTATGCATGGCCACAATAAAATAAAATGTAAAGAATTATGTCAATCTTCTTCAGATATAAGTGTTACTTGAAGCTTGATTTGTGTATGCTCCACAGTTTGTAAGTATTAAAATGGTAGTTAAATAGCCACTTTATTCCAGAGAGTGAGTTTCTTTATAATTTTACTAGATTGCTATAGTATATTGTATATCTTTCTAATATAAACTATAAGAAAGCAACTCTTATTTAATGAAAGAGATGCTGGAAGATTCAAGATTAATATTATCCATTATTGTCATGTAAAACTGAGAAAGATCCATTAATTGTGCTCATAGAATTTTGGCTGCATGGGAGAGGTATAGTTCAAGTCCAAAGCCATTGATGAGAAAGATGAAGAAAGATTGACTCTTAGAGCATGGGCTCCTAACTAAAATATGTTCCTTGCTCACTATGTCAAAATTTTCTTCCAGTCCCCTCAGGCTGATTCTCTCGGTTAATATTGTGGAGATCATGTTTGCCGTAGTAAAGAAAATTATGGACTGAACCCAGTGGCAGTGTTGAAAAGTTTCCCAAGTTACATTTGTCTCAGACTTTTCCAGAGAACAAGGAGACAGGGAAAATATGTGCTGGCACAAAGTTATGGTTTGGCATAGGGCTCTGGAAAATTCAGAGGAATTACAGACCCAGAAGGCAGAATACACCTGGATAGCAAGGAACTCCTGTGGCCACGAGAGTCTGCAATGCTCATACCAGATATAGCAGGCCAAATCCATCATGCACGAGCAGATGGAGTCATGGTAAATGAAAAACACTTGCCTAACCTCTCTCCCATGTTAGACTGACTCAGCTCCATTAAGCACATGGTGGACAGCATGGGAAATTGATGGTCAGGGTAGCGCAGAGTTGGACAGGGCATCATGGGAGATACACTCCATCTGATTTCTGGGGTGAGCTGGTTCATCCCCATTCCTAAAAGCCTTGTGACATTCACCGAGATGAAGGACATATTGCTGGCTGAGAACTTTGGAAACCTTCCTCTAGTGAGACTGGGCAGAGGTGGCAGTGTAGGGGTGGTGACTGTCTGGAGAAAGCAGCTGAGAAATGGATAAATTCGTGTTACCAGAGACTTTAGAGTCGATGCCTGGTCTGATAAGACTCATGATTCAATGCTCCACCTTCAGGCTAATTTGCCAAATGAAATACTTCCATCCTAACCTCTCTAAGCAGCAAAGAGAGAAAACAGGTATTCCCAATACTCAAGGGGATAAAAAATGGCCAAGAAAAGCAAGATATGATCTCTCAGAATACAATGGAAAATGTCTCTTCTAATTATTTTCTTTCAAATATTTATGTTACCACAGGCAATGAATGTAATGCTCTCTTTAATGTGCACTTTATTAATTATTGATTTTATTTGAATGGAGCATCCAGAAGAAATGTGGTAAAGGAAGTATGATTTAATTCTTTATCAATACTTAATCACTGAACAATAACAGTGATGCAAATCTAAGGCTCTAACACATTCACATGTCAAAAAAAATATGTTCAACATTACAGGTCATGAATCCATCACATGAATAAAACTGAAGTCTAAAAATTGAGGGGAATCTCCTAATATAAAGGGCTACAAATTAAATATTATGAGAAGGAAATAAAGTAGTTTAAGACCTGTTAACACAAAAATAAAAGTAGGGAAGTAAAAGTTTGCAAGTTAATAATGCATTGTATTTTGGAAAGAAAATGAAAATCCTGACATGGAACAAACCTGAAAAACAGCTACATATGCTTTCTTCTTCTCTGGTCTTCTTTCTCAGGAGTAATTATCTTCAATTCAAAACTACCTCTTGAAAATCTGCCTCTGAATGCATCAGAACATCAGAACATATGGACCTTCATGGACCTCATTTTGTAGCCTCAAGATTAGTTTCAGGTTGAAGTCATGGAGCTCAGGTATTTCTTCTACCTAATTTTATTGATACAGTTTAAATGAGAAAGTACCCCAATATGATGTGAGTAAAAGTAGTCAAACTCAGTGGGATTTTGTTTATATTGTTTTGTACTATGTATTGATCCCAGGGACAATTTACTGATTTACCACTGAGCTATATAGATAAAACACCTTTTTTTTTTAATGAGGGAGGGTTTTACTAAATTGTCAAAGTTAATCTCAATCTTTTCTGTCTCCTTCATCATTCTCCTGAGTAGCTGGGATTACAGGTGCACAAGACCTTGCCTGCCCAAACTCAGAGTTTCTAAGAGGAAAGAAATATGTAAAGCACTTACAAAATATACCTCAAGATGAAAAGAACAAGTGTCTATCTCTTTAAGAACACATGAATGTCATTTTGTTGCTATCTCCATAGTCAAAGTTTACTTAGTAAATAATAAAACTTATGTGAATAATTCTAGGATTTGTCAAGCGCTATGATATACATGATTGTTTTGACCAGCTATTTTGTTCCTGTGACTAGAAGATAAGACCAGAACAATTTTAAAGGAGAAAAAAATTATTTGAGGGCTCATGATTTCAGAAGTTTTAGCCCATAGAAGACTGGCCCCATTTCTTGATGTTTGAGGTAAGGTTGAACATCATGATGGAAGAGTATGGCAGAGGCAAACACTGCACAATACTATCAGAAAGTAGGGAGAGAGAGTTTCCACTCTTCAGATAAAAAAAATTGTACTCCAAAACCACACTCCAGTTCCATTCTACTCCAGCTACACCCTACCACTTCAGTTACCACTGAATTAATTCCTATTAGAAGATTTAATCACAGATTAAGAGTCTCAAAACTCAATCATTTCTACTCTGAACCTTCTTGCATTGTCTCACATGTCAGGTTCTGGAGGATAGCTCACATCCAAAATGTAATATTTGACCCATGGCTCGCAAAATCTCATAGCCATCTGACAATGCAAACTACATTTAGTTCATTTCCAAGAGTCCCCATAGTCCCAAGAGTTCCAAGAATACTCAAATTTAAGTCCAAAGTCTTTGAAGCTCAATGCAATCCCACATTGTGAGCTCCTGTAAAAGTAAAAGGAATTTACAAATATCCAGCATATAAATGTTCTGAGTAAACATTTCCATTTACAAAAATATGGGCATAGAAAGGAGTGGGACCAAAGCAGAACTGAAATCCAGTTGAACAAGCAGGTCCTTTAGCTCCATATCCAGAATCTTGGCCACACGGCACCCTGATATTTTCCCCAAAGGGCTTGTGTAGCGCCACACCTGTGTCCTTGTATTTTGCAGTTCAAGTGGCATTCCAGTTGACTTGTCACTGTTCTTTTCCTGCAGGTTTTCTAAGACAATATCCCATGTTTCTGACATTTCTTAATCTCAGAGATCTCCACTGCAGCTTTGACTATCCTTGACATCTCCACAGTTTATCTTCTCAGGGGCTGCCTGCAGGGATTCCAACTCTGCTGCACATTGCCTGGCCTCCAAGGTCTTCCTTTGAAATATTGTTGGAAATTTCCCTGACCCATCCCTCCAGCAATCTGCATTCCTCCAGAAATAGCAACTTGTGGTTGATTCCAAAACTTACTTCCACCTTGAACAGTAGCCTGACCTTCCAGGGCCCTTACTGAAACAGTCATCGAAGGTGTGAGTAGCTGAGCACATTGAAAAAACTTTCTAGGCTCCCTTGTGCAAGAAGGGTACTCTATTGGTCCCAAGAGAATTTCAATTACACTCCCTTGAGCTAGAGATGGAGGTGGCCTTTCTGGATCTTGAGATGCCTTCAAGCCAACTTTCTCATCAGTTTTAGACACAGTTTTCAGCATTCCTTTAGTGGCAGTATTATCTTTATCAACTGCAATGTCCTTATACCTAATTTTAATCTTGCCTCTGAAATTCATATTTTTAAAATGTCTGCTCTGCTTTTTCCTCTTGATTAATACAATAAAATTGACTAAAAGAATTTATAATATATTTGCCACATCCTAAATGCTATGCTGCCTACACATTTCTTCCATAAGAATAAGAAGTTCATTGCTTTCAAAATCAGCCTCATAGAAAGTCTCCAGACACAGGGAAAATGCAGACCACTTCACAACCAGAGTACAACACAAATGGCCTCTATTCCAACTACCAATAGAATCCTCCTATTCTGAACACTCTTGAACCCTGTCTTCACTGATGATGGTCCTATATCAATATTGGAATTCTGAACTCACACCAGAATTGGCCATTAAGCTTCACTAACAACAATCTAAAGAATGTTCAGCTTGCCCTTGCCCTCTCTCACGGGTTGGAGTTACATGGCGGTGACTGTGGCAAAGCAAGAGCCTCCGGGATGCCGCTGCTGCCAACACAGCCAGAGACCTGAGCCAACACTGGGGGCTGTCTGCGAGCCCCGCACTCCCTCGATGAGTCAGAGAAGTCCCCTTGTATCAGAGTAAGATGGACGGTAGCTGTGATTGTGATTGTGGTGAACTGGGGCCATCTGATCACTAACAAAAGACATCTGTCAACCAACAGTCACCAGGGCTTCCTGTTGAAATATATAGCAACAAAGGAAGAAAAGAAGCAAAACGGAAATAGTGCTTACCAGCACCTTAGAATGATGCTGCTCAGGACCAGTCCAACACTGAATGTATCTGCACTGTGAGGGGAATGTTCATAGATGCCTGTTGTGGGCATATTTATTCACATTTTTGTTAAATATTAAATCGTTTAGCACAGTATATCTGAGTGCATAGTATGTCATTTTATTCCATTTGAGTTTCTTGAGTGTTTTCTTTAAATGTCTGCAGAGTTGCTGCCCCTTTCTTGAACTATGAGTACTGAAATCTTTTTAAGTCTCAATATGAGTAGAGCTTCTTGAGCTTTAAATCTGAGGGGAACTCAACAGGCCTGGTTGGCATATGCAATGAACATGAAGAAACCATCTTGCTGTGGAAGCATAATTATTTTTCTTCTCCCATTTTGAAAGATCTTTTCTTTGATGCCAGTTTTCTTCCCTGTTTACACAAATTCAACAATTTGGAAGGAAAAGGCAATAGTAAGGGTTTCAAAATGGCAGAGAAATTTGAAAGTCTTATGAACATTCATGGTTTTGATCTGGGCTCTAGGTATATGGACTTAAAACCATTGGGTTGTGGAGGCAATGGCTTGATTTTTTCTGCTGTAGACAATGACTGTGACAAAAGAGTAGCCATCAAGAAAATTGTCCTTACTGATCCCCAGAGTGTCAAACATGCTCTCTGTGAAATCAAAATTATTAGAAGACTTGACCATGATAACATTGTGAAAGTGTTTGAAATTTTTGGCCCCAGTGGAAGTCACTTAACAGATGATGTGGGCTCTCTTACTGAACTGAACAGTGTTTACATTGTTCAGGAGTACATGGAGACAGACTTGGATAATGTGCTGGAGCAGGGCCCTTTACTGAAAGAGCATGCCAGGCTTTTCATGTATCAGCTGCTACGTGGGCTCAAGTATATTCACTCTGCAAATGTACTGCACAGAGATCTCAAACCAGCTAATCTTTCCATTAATACTGAAGACTTGGTGCTGAAGATAGGTGACTTTGGTCTTGCATGTATCATGGATCCTCATTATTCCCATAAGGGTCATCTTTCTGAAGGTTTGCTTACTAAATGGTACAGATCTCCACGTCTTTTACTTTCTCCTAATAACTATACTAAAACCATTGACATGTGGGTTGCAGGCTGCATCTTTGCTGAAATGCTGACTGGTAAAACCCTCTTTGCAGGTGCACATGAAGTTGAACAGATGCAACTGATTTTAGAATCTATTCCTGTTGTACATGAGGAAGATTGGCAGGAGCTTCTCAGTGTAATTCCATTTACATTAGAAATGACATGACTGAGCCCCAGAAAACTTTAACTCAGCTGCTTCCAGGAATTAGTTGAGAAGCACTGGATTTCCTGGAACAAATTTTGACATTTAGCCCCATGGATCGGTTGACAGCAGAGGAAGCACTCTCTCATCCTTACATGAGTATATATTCTTTTCCAATGGATGAGCCAATTTCAAGCCATCCTTTTCACATCGAAGATGAAGTTGATGATATTTTGCTTATGGATGAAACTCACAATCACATTTATAACTGGGAAAGGTATCATGATTGTCAGTGTTCAGAGCATGATTGGCCTATACATAACAACTTTGATATTGATGAAGTTCAACTTGACCCAGGAGCTCTATCTGATGTCACTGATGAAGAAGAAGTACAAGTTGATCCTTGAAAATATTTGGATGGAGATTGAGAAAAGTATCTGGAGGATCCTGTTTTTGATACCAGTTACTCTACTGAGCCTTGTGGCAATACCCAGATCATCATGAAAACAAATATTGTGATCTAGAGTGCAGTCATACTTGTCACTACAAAACAAGGTCATCATCATATTTAGATAATTTAGTTTGGAGAGAGAGTGAAGTTAATCATTAGTATGAACCCAAACTTATTATAGATCTCTCCAATTGGAAAGAACAAAGCAAAGAAAAATCTGATAAGAAAGACAAATCAAAATGTGAAAGGAATGGACTGGTTAAAACCCAGATAGTGCTAGAGGAAGCATCACAGTAACTGGCTGAAAAAGGGAAAAGAATCAGGGATTTGATTTTGATTTCTTTATTGCAGGAACTATTCAACTTAGTTCACAAAATGAGCCTACTGATGTTGTTGATAAATTAAATGACTTGAATAGCTCAGTGTCCCAGCTAGAGTTGAAAAGTTTGATATCAAAGTCAGTAAGCTGAGAAAAACAGGAAAAAGGAATGGCAAATTTGGCTCAGTTAGAAGCCTTGTACCAATCTTCTTGAGATAGCCAGTTTGTGAGTGGTAGGGAGGAACGTTTTCTCATCAATCAGTTTTGTTGTGAGGTCAGGAAGGATGAACAGTTTGAGAAGGAAAACACACCAGTTACTTGTACAAGTTCTTTAGCAGGAAAGAAGGTACTGACATGCTAGAAACTGAGCCAGTAGAGGATGGGAAGCTTGGGGAGAGAGGAAATAAAGAAGGATTTCTGAACAACAGTGGGGAGTTCCTTTTTAACAAGCAGCTTGAATCCATAGGCATCCCACAGTTTCATAGTCCAGTGGGGTCACCACTCAAGTCAATCCAGGCCTTAACACCTTCTGCTATGAAATCGTCCCCTCAAATTCCTCATAAAACATACAGCAGCATTCTGAAACATCAGAACTAAAACACTCAGCAGACATTTCTTTGTATTCTTTATGAAATGTGTTTTTTTTTTTATTACTAGTGTTTAAAAGTCATTTTTTACTTGAAAGAGATGGTGTAATTTAGTAAGGATTTTTATTAGTTCTTGGCTTTTAAAATCCAGAATTTTTTTCTACATGATAGTTTTCATTTTAACTGGCATGTCATTTGCACAGAAAAAAGAATACAGCAGAATAATGCAATGCAGGAAGAGACAAAAGAAATGCACTAAGACAAGTTAAAAACATTCTCTCATAGAACAGGAAAGAAAAATCTTGCCTTGAAATTTACACAGTGAGACTGTACATAACTGCATGAAAATATCTATTTTTTCCTAAAATATTTTCATTCATTAGTATTTTCCAGCTTTACATACTGTACACTTTTCTTAAAACACATGATACCAGCAGCAACTGAAAATGAATGACGAATTTGGTACACATGTGTTATCTACCTCAAGGTAACAAAAGTATGTTGCAAAACATATACCACCCATAGTGCTTCACAATATGCACTTCTATTTAGCCAGCATTTATTGTAGTAAACTATTAAGACTCATTGTTTATAAATGTTCTGGTATTCATTCTTTATAGTGAAGTGTTAATACATCACATTTGTTTTAGCAAATCAGTATATTTTCTGTATTTAATTATAAAATTAACTTGGTTTTAAAATTTTATTTGGAACTACACTTTTTCCATTTGGCACTATGGTTTGTTGCCTGCCTAGCTGAATGTATAATATCAGCTTATCCTAAGGATGTCCATGTACTTAATTTACTTAAGTGTTCATTTTAAGTAAAGTACTCACTGTGTATAGGAATTTGTATTTTGGAGGTGCTTGATCTATCTACAAAGAAAATTAGAAATTACTTTATTAAATTTATAAAATGCTCCTAGAAGTTTTAATTGTGTTTATTTTTTAAAAATACTGTAATGTTAGACTTGTGTGCATGGAAGTAATTAAGGTTCATCATTACTGTAGTTTAAAAGTTGTACATGATAAGACATTTTTTGTTTTTACTGTTTTTACCAAATGATCTTGTCCCCATCCCAAAGCAAGCATGAATAAACTTAGGTTAAATGTAAAAAAAATAATAATAATAAAAAAAATAAAAAGAATGTTCAGCTTTATCTTACATATTCTAATCCACTCTAACCTCAATATTTTCTCTGAATTATGTGACCTTATAGGGAAAATGACAGAAATAGCCCCACCTATTTTCACCAATTTGTTATTATGTTATTTAAATGGTAAAAGTATCCTGCCTCACCCATAACACTGGGGTGAGAAGTAATTTAATCCTTATTCCCTTATACTGGGGTGGCCCTTCCTGATTTAACCAAGTTTTAATATTCATATGTTATGTCTCTCTGGTGTTTACGGTGATGGTATCCCTCAGAATCTGCAGGTTTCACAACCTCATATTAAAACAAACAGATGATAATATTCACAGTATCCATCTATACTAAATAAATATATTCTTTTTAGTCTTACTTTCTAACATTTTCCAGAACATTTACATTTGACTGGGTATCATAGGCAATCTAGAGATGGTTTAAAGTGCAGAAGTGGGTGTGCATAGGTTATATGCCATTTCCTAGAAAGAACATTTGCCTACCTGGGTTTGAATATCAATGGGAATCCTGGAACCCATCCCAGTCAGATATTAAAAGCCAGATTTTTGGTGATGATTACCCACTGAAAAAATGTTAGTAGTTCACTAGTCCCAAGCACACACTCTGGTATTGCTTTCTATCCAGATTCACACTGGATATTGAATAAAGTAAAGGGAGCAGGATTTGAACCCCCCTAGAGTGCCTAGGAGAGGCAGAATTAGGAAGAAGATTTGTTTTTACAAACAGGAGTGGGTGAACTTTACTGTGATTGGAGTGAGATCTTCACATGCTGAAACTCAAAATTTTGGGAATTAATAAAAAATCAAACTGCCTTTGGGTTTCCTCACAGTTTACCCTTTGTAAATACTCCACCTGCCATTGAGGGATACAGGTCATTACCTTCATTCCACACGCCAGGCATCAACTTTCTTCCACCACCTTCTCATTGTTGCCAGCATATTTCTGCAGGACTTGAGGTCCCTCATTCTGCATAAGGGACCACTGGCCTGGGGTCAGGTGGAAGACGTGTTCTCAGGCTGCAAGAGCTTGTGAGGGGTAGCTTCCACCTCCTAAACCCATTCTTACCTCCATCTTTGGACTCATTTTGGCCCAAGATGGTAGCCTAGAATTGAGCTTCATGGGGCACTCTGTCTGGGTGAGGAAATCAACCCTCCTGTACAGTAAGTTTTGTTGCTGTGTGAGTGCATATGGTTAAGGGTGGGTGCAGTAAATAGAGGACTCCAGGTCAGGGGTGGACACCAAGTGCCTTCTGCACATTGTCCCAGCTGATCTTCCTAGCTCAAAGAGGTTCAAAATTTGTTTGTTTGTCATTAGGGTGGATTTCCAGGGCTGGGGGCCATAATCACCACAGAAGTGCAGGCCAAAGAGCAAGCAAGGACTGCAAATTGCCTCTGAAACCCTCTGCCCCTTTCCCTTTTTCTTGTGCCTTCATGGTTGCTTCCACCGTTCCAGAGCCACAGTGTTGGCACAACCCCTGAGTTCAAATGATTTAAATATTTAGGAAAAGGAAGATAGGCAGCACATTCCTGGGTTGCTAACTTGAAGAAGTTGCTCATTGTTTTTAATAAATAGCTGTATTTAAACAGAGAATCATGAGCAATGTTAGGAGAGGGGCGATCACCCACAGGACTCAGATTACAATAAGGAATGGTGGATGAGGGGGAATTTAGGACAAGATCCAGAGAAGACTGAACACTTGTGGTAGAGGGGTAATCACCCAGAGGATTCTGAAGACCATGAGCAATGTTGGAGTAGGCGAGGCTAAGAGAAAATCCAGAAAGGTATAAGCAATGTTAGACTACCTATGATCATACTCTGGAGCCAGAGCAGGCTGAGATAAGATTGATTAGGTGCATTTTGGAGATGGCACAGAGAACACTAAGTTATTTTGGGTGAGGGGCATTCACCCAGAGATCAAAGAGTGTACAGAACACTGCTGGATGAGGGGAGCTTACCCAAAGGAAATAGAGGGGAGAGAAATGTAAGATAAGGGGTACCCCAAAATAAGTTTCAGGTAAGACTGCATACCTATGTGTGAGTGGTGCTCACCACTGAACTCAGATGACACTGAGCATTGGTTTAAGGATAGGACCTAGAGAAGACTGAACACTGTCAGAAGAGGTGTGGTGACACAGAAGAACTATAGAAGTTTGGGAAAGGTTTTCTGGAACAGGAAAGAGAGAAGAGTGAACACTCTAAATTAAGGGGTACTCACAAAAAGGACCAAGAGAAGAATGAGGAAGGAATTGTTAGGGAAAGCAGCTAAAAAAAAGAGAAGACTTAACACTGTTATTTGAGGGGTGTTCACTCACAGGACCAAAGGATACTGAGTAAGGACAGGTTAGGTGAATTTAGTTGCTTAAAAAACAAAGACTGAAGGGGATCCAAGATGGTGAACTAGAGAGAGTCTGCATTCCTTGTTGCTCCATAAATCCAGTTTCAAGCAGAGGATATCTGTTTCTGGTAAACCAGATTTACTGCTTATAAATCCCCTGCTATTTACCCCATTTTTCTGATGTGATCACCTGCAGTCTGCCAGCATATCAATGTGTTTTTTGAGTGTGGATTGCTCACTGTCAGGTTTCTATCCATCTTCCACTTGCCTGCCTCACACATGTCCATCACCTGCCTTACTCCTATCCATCACACAACACACAGGGTTCACCTTCCGATGGTCTGACAACAGTCAGCAAACTGATCGCCGACTGCTGGTGAAGCACCAGCTGCCTGCTGTTGCCTGGAAGTTCACTGTTACAGTACCTGCAGGTTTGATTACATATGGCTGCTGCCATTTTGAGACAACAGCCAGGCCCCATAGGATGCCTGGCCAGACTGATTGAGCCCCATCTCCAGGATCCCTCAGCCCAACCAATCACTTCCTTCCTCTGGGGTGCTCACATCAAATGACTGCTCCCTCTCCCAAGGACCCTCAGACCAACTGACTGTGCCCTATTACCAGGACCCCAGACTGACTGATTACAACCAGCCTCCAGGATCCCACAACCACACCAAATACACCTGACCTCGAGGACCCCTACCTGACCAACTGCATCCCACCTCCAGGACTTCCTACTGACCACAGTCACACACTGAGCTGCAGCTCCCCATTTGCCAACACATTTCAAAGCTAGAGTGGCCATCTTGGATAATCCTGGAAGCCGTAGCTCTGATCTTTAGGTAGGGCAAAACCCATCTTGAGGTGCCTCCTGGAGACTTTAAGCTCATTGTCAGGTAGCTCTCATGCATCAGGGTACTGAAATCTGGGAGGTTTCATTATTATATGACTGTTACACTACAGATTTTCTTTTTTCTCCTTATTGAAAAAATTTAAGTTTTTATTTCTTTACTTTTCTTGCTCTCTTTTCCTTTTGTTTACCTGTTTCCTCAGAGTCTTTTTCTCCCTTTTTAGCATGTTAATATCCAATTTCTTTTGATTACACTTTCACACTTTCTATTACCTAGAACTTCTGTATATTCTTTTCTTATCCCATTAACAGTCACATTCTACATACCTCTGCATCCTTTTTGTCCTCCATTTGAAACTGCAGACCTTACTGCATATCTGTTTGCTTTACTGAAGATAATATTTGAACTCATTCTGTTTATTATGACAATTTTGTTATTGCCCTCATAGGGACTATTTGGTCTGGGATTGCATACTGTCTGAATTGGGCCCTGCTAATAATGATCTCCCCTTAAAGAAAGGGTTTTGGAAACCTATTGGGCCACTATAAGACTATAGGGGAAAATCTGCAATACTGCAGATGTGCACTGCTAGAGGGGAAGATATATGAACAACATGAAAAAACAAGGGAAGAAAATGATCCAAACAAATCTAGATTCTATATTAATAGAATCCAATGACAGTATGTTTGAAGAAATGTCAGAAAAGGACTTCAGAATATACATGATTAAGATGATTTACAAAGCAAAGGATGAGATAAGAGAGCAAATGCAGGCAATGAATGATAATACCAATAAGCAGTTGAAAGAGCATCTGCAGGAAGCAAAAGATCATTTCAATGAAGAGATATAGATTCTCAAAAAAACCAAGTGGAAATCCTTAAAATGAAAGAAAAAATAAACCAAAAAAAAAAAAAAAACTCAATGGAAAGCATCACCAAATGACTAGACAACTTGGAAGATAGAACCTCAGATAATAAAGACAAAATATTTAATCTTGAAAATAAAGTTCCCCAAACAGAGAAGATGGTAAGAAATCATAAACAGAACCTCAAAGAAATATGGGACATCATGAAAAGAAGGAATTTAAGAATTATTGGGATTGAGGAAGGCACAGAGATACAAACCAAAGGAATAAACAACCTATTCAATGAAATAATGTCAGAAAATTTCCCAAACCTGAAGAATGAAATGGAAAATCAAATACAAGAGGCTTACAGAACACCAAATGCACAAAATCACAACAGATCCACACCAAGACACATTATAATGAAAATGCCTAACATTCAAAATAAAGAGGATTTTGAAGGCCGTGAGAGAAAAGGATAACATTACATATAGGGGGAGAGCAATATGGATAGCAGCCAACTTCTCAACCCAGACTCTAAAAGTTAGAAGGGCCTAGAACAACATATTCCAAGCCCTGAAAAACATGGTTGCCAACCAAGAATCCTATACGCAGCAAAACTAACCTTCAGATTTGAAGATGAATTAAAATCCTTCCATGATAAACAAAAGTTAAAAGAATTTATAAATAGAAAGTCTGCACTACAGAATGTTCTCAACAAAATATTCCATGAAGAGGAAATGAAAAACAACAATGTAGGTTAGCAAAGGGAGGAACTACCTTAGAGAAAAACCACTCAAAGGAGAAACCAAGCCCACTTAAAAACCAAAAATAAGCCAAATGACTGGGAATACAAATCATATCTCAATAATAACCCTGAATGTTAATGGCCTAAACTCATTAATCAAAAGACATAGACTGGCAGAATGGATTAAAAAGAAAGACCCAACATGGATTAGGGTGTTGGACAGGATCATGTAAATGTCATGCCAGGTAAGGTTATTGGACTGGGTTAGGTACTGAAATTCCTTAATGAAGGTTGCAGGGTTGGTGGTGAAGGAGCCTAGCTGCTTCTCTATTTGGGAAAGATCAGACAGTGAAAAAGGGACGTGGACTCTGATTACTCCCTCTGTGCCAGCCACCTCCCCTAAAGGAGCTAGAATGTGTGCATGAGACTGCGTGGTGGGGGGACTTGGTGAGCTGAATGGAGGAGCAGAAGGAGAAACACAATGAGGCAAAGGAGAGGAATGAACAGGGGCTTCTGAAGTAGGAAGACGGTAAGGAGTTGATTCATCAGCTGGATCAAACTCAGAAGAGAAAGAAGGGCTAAAAGGGGTAGGAGAAGCCAAGAGAATGTGTTCGGGTTTTTGAGGAGAACAGAGATTAGTTTTAACTCAAAAGAGGGGAAAATCATGAAAGGGAAAGTTCTCTTTCCATTCACCAAGTCGCTCACATATGCACTTAATTATACCTAGTATAATTATGCATATAATGTACCTAGTACAAAGCTAGAATTTAGGGTGTCATAAATAGACCATTCTGATTTACTATCTAAAGGACAGTTTAGCTCTAATTCAGGGAACAGGTGAAGGTGTTTGAGATTGATTAATAAACATCTCAGGGGTGAGTTTGCCAGGGTGGAAGTCCTAGATCCCATGGCAAAGACTGATAAATGCCTAAGTTAGTGATCAGGTGTCCCACCACCATGTTTTAGGCAATGAGAAGGTAGTACACAGGTGTGGTCATCACACAGTACCAGTGTCTACCAGGCATTAGCTGAGAGAGTTTGAGGACCTGGCCATGATTTCAAGGGAGATGAAAAAAATATAAACTGAGCCTCAAACCCTGAGAAAGAATCTCAGCACCATCAAATCAGGAATCCACCCGGCAAATAAGACCAACTATAGGGACCAACTGTAACTTTGAAAGTCATGGTTGGAGGCACCCCCATACCTCAGCAGACTCAAGAGCCCTGGATACTCAACAGTCATTTCTCAGGTCAGCAGAGGTGTGTTTAAGTGGTCTAGGGGACCTGCCTAAGGGGAACTCATCAATTTGGAGTCCAGTGTTTCATGTAGAAAACTGAGTGTCCAGGTAAATGGAAGGTGAGCCTGTATCCACAGGCACTGGACCTATTGGATGGGGTTCTGCTTACTTAGTCAGTGGAAAGGCTCATCCCAGACTTTGGCACCAGATGTAAGGGGAAAAATACAGCTCAGCTTGGGACCCACGGTGGCAATTCTAGCCATGGCTGCACGCTCCCGCTGTGCTGCTGCCTGCTCGCTTGTCTCAGTTGCGGCTCACCAATAGCTCCCAGAAAAATGCACCACAGACACAAGGTCTCACGCAAGAGACTTTAATATGCAGACAACTAACGCATCCACTCCAGTGTGGAAAGGAGGAAAAAGAGAGAGACTGTGTGTGGCATCTCCCAGATATTGGAATCTCATGTACTGGAAGGAACCAATAGCAGAAGAGAATACTTGCAAGCTGACTGATGAACCAATAGCTATTTAGCATGTTAGGATGTAACGTGGGAAGCAGGAAAGTGGCAAAAGTGAAAGCTGGAAATTCCTGTAATGTAAGAGGTTGGCAGAGCACAGATTGATAGGTGGTGGGGAGGCCGGAAATTCCTGTAATGGAAGAGGCGGGCAGAACACAGATTGACAAGTGGTTGGGAGGTGACAAAATAGCTGTACCTGATTGGAGGGGGGGCAGCTTTATACATTACAGATACAACATATCAAAATTTCTGGGACACTATGAAAGCGGTAATAAGAGGAAATTCATTGCATGGAGTGCATTCCAGATAAGAATGACAAGTCAACAACAAAATGACCTAACATTACAGCTCAAAGTCCTAGAAAAAGAAGAACAGAATAACAGCAAAAGTAGGAGAAGACAGGGAATAATTAAAATCAGAGCTGAAATCAATGAAATTGAAACAAAAGAAACTATTCAAAAAATTGACAAAACACAAAGTTGGGTCTTTGAGAAAGTAAACAAAATAGACAAACCCTTAGCCACACTAGCAAAGAGAAGGAGAGAGAAAACAAATTACTAAAATACGTGATGCAAAGGAAATATCATGACAGACACCACTGAGATACATAACATAATGAAAATCTATATTACAACAAAATAGAAACTACCAAAGATATTGACAAATTTCTAGAGACATATGCTCCTCCCAAACTGAACCAGGAGGACATACACAATTTAAGCAGATCAATATCAAGCAATGAAATAGAAGAAGCCATTAAAAATCTACCATCCAAGAAAAGTCCAGGACTAGACAGATTCTCAGGTTTCTTCAAGACCTTTAAAGCAGAACTCATTCCAAAACTTCTCAAAGTATTCCAGGAAATAGAAAAGGAGGGTACCCTACCAAACTCATTCTATGAAGCTAATATCACCCTCATACCTAAACCAGGAAAAGGCACATCAAGGAAAGAAAATTTTAGACCAATATCCTTGATGAATATAGATGCAAAGATCCTTAACAAAATTTTGGCAAACCATATCCGAAAACATATTAAGAAAATTATGCACCATGATCAAGTGGGGTTCATCCCTGGAATGCAAGGATGGTTTAACATCCATAAATCAATAGATGTAATCCATCATGTCAATATACTTAGAGATAAGAATCATATGGTTATTTCAATTGATGCAGAAAAAGCATTCAACAAAATACAACACCCCTTAATGCTCAAAACACTAGAAAAAATAGGGATAGTAGGGACATACCTGAACATTGTAAAGGCTATTTATGCTAAGCTCATGGCCAAAACCATTCTTAATGGAGAAAAACTGAAACCATTCCCTTTAAAAACGGGAATAAGTCAGGGATGTCCTATTTCACCACTTCTATTCGACTTTGTCCTCAAAACTCTAGCCAGAACAATTAGGCAGACCAAAGAAATTAAAGGAATAATAATAGGAAATGAGGAATTTAAGCTGTCACTATTTGCAGATGTCATGATGCTATATTTAAAGGATCCAAAAACCTCCTCCAGAAAACTTCTAGACCTCATCAATGAATTCAGCATAATAGCAGGCTATAAAATCAACACATAGAAATCTAAAGCATTTTTATATACAAGCGATGAAACATCTGAAAGGGAAATGAGAAAAACAACCCCATTTGCCATAGCCTCAAAAAAAAAAAAACAAAATACTTGGGAATCAATGTAACCAAAGGGGTAAAATATCTCTACAATGAAAACTACAAAACATTGAAGAAAGAAATTGAGGAAGACCTTAGAAGATGGAACGATCTCCCATGTTCTTGGATAGGCAGAATTAATATTGTCAAAATGGCCATACTACCAAAAGTGCTACACAGATTCAATGCAATTCCAATTAAAATCCCAATGATGTACCTTACAGAAATAGAGCAAACAATTATGAAATTCATCTGGAAGAATAAGAAATCCAGAATAGTTAAAGCAATCCTTAGCAGGAATAATAAAATGGGGTATCGCAATACCAGATCTTCAACTATACTACAAAGCAATAGTAACAAAAATGGCATGGTATTGACACCAAAATAAACAGGTAGATCAATGATACATAATAGAAGACATGAACACAAACCCAAATAAATAAAATAATTTCATATTATTCAAACGTGCCAAAAATATGCATTGGAGAAAAGATAGCCTCTTCAACAAATGGTTCTGGGAAAACTGGGAAGTCCATATGCAACAGAATGAAACTAAACCCCTATCTCTCACACTGCACAAAAACCAACTCACAGTGGATCAAAGACCTTGAAATCAGACCAAAGACCCTGCATCTTATAGAAGAAAAAGTAAGTCCAAATCTTCAACTTGTTGGCTTAGGATCAGAAATCCTTAACAGGACTCTCATAGCACAAGAAATAAAAGCAAGCATCAATAACTGGGATAGATTCAAACTAAATAGATTTCTCTCAGCAAATGAAACTCTTGGCAATGTGAAGAGAGAGCCTGCAGAGTGGGAGGAAAATCTTTGCCACTCATACTTCTGATAGAGCACTAAATTCCAGAATATATAAAGAACTCAAAAAACTCTACACCAACAATACAAAGATCCTAATCAACAAATGGGCTAAGGATATGAACAGATGCTTCACAGAAGAAGATCTACAAGCAATCAACAAACATATGAAAAATTATTCACC